>NW_027198910.1:0-37960 GCF_038502225.1 Cherax quadricarinatus
TGGCACTCGATGTATGCACAAGGCTTATTCCTCTAAGAAAAAGGAGGAGTAGATGTAAAATAGAAAGAGACAGGCGCTCCCTTTACAGGCGACGGAAAAGAATAACAGAGCGGCTAAAAGAGGTCAATATATCTGAAATGCGCAGGGAGACACTGGTCAGAGAAATAGCAAGCATCGAACTTAAGCTAAAAGAATCCTTTAGGAGTCAGGAATCGCGGGAAGAACTAAAAGCTATAATTGAAATCGAAAGAAACCCAAAGTATTTCTTCTCCTATGCCAAATCAAAATCGAGAACAACGTCCAGTATTGGGCCCCTACTTAAACAAGATGGGTCCTACACAGATGACAGCAAGGAAATGAGTGAGCTACTCAAGTCCCAATATGACTCAGTTTTTAGCAAGCCGCTAACCAGACTGAGAGTCGAAGATCAAAATGAATTTTTTATGAGAGAGCCACAAAATTTGATTAACACAAGCCTATCCGATGTTATCCTGACGCCAAATGACTTCGAACAGGCGATAAATGACATGCCCATGCACTCTGCCCCAGGGCCAGACTCATGGAACTCTGTGTTCATCAAGAACTGCAAGAAGCCCCTATCACGAGCCTTTTCCATCCTATGGAGAGGGAGCATGGACACGGGGGTCGTCCCTCAGTTACTAAAAACAACAGACATAGCCCCACTCCACAAAGGGGGCAGTAAAGCAACAGCAAAGAACTACAGACCAATAGCACTAACATCCCATATCATAAAAATCTTTGAAAGGGTCCTAAGAAGCAAGATCACCACCCATCTAGAAACCCATCAGTTACACAACCCAGGGCAACATGGGTTTAGAACAGGTCGCTCCTGTCTGTCTCAACTACTGGATCACTACGACAAGGTCCTAAATGCACTAGAAGACAAAAAGAATGCAGATGTAATATATACAGACTTTGCAAAAGCCTTCGACAAGTGTGACCATGGCGTAATAGCGCACAAAATGCGCGCTAAAGGAATAACAGGAAAAGTCGGTCGATGGATCTATAATTTCCTCACTAACAGAACACAGAGAGTAGTCGTCAACAGAGTAAAGTCCGAGGCAGCTACGGTGAAAAGCTCTGTTCCACAAGGCACAGTACTAGCTCCCATCTTGTTCCTCGTCCTCATATCCGACATAGACAGGGATGTCAGCCACAGCACCGTGTCTTCCTTTGCGGATGACACCCGAATCTGCATGACAGTGTCTTCCATTGCAGACACTGCAAGGCTCCAGGCGGACATCAACCAAATCTTTCAGTGGGCTGCAGAAAACAATATGAAGTTCAACGATGAGAAATTTCAATTACTCAGATATGGTAAACATGAGGAAATTAAATCTTCATCAGAGTACAAAACAAATTCTGGCCACAAAATAGAGCGAAACACCAACGTCAAAGACCTGGGAGTGATTATGTCGGAGGATCTCACCTTCAAGGACCATAACATTGTATCAATCGCATCTGCTAGAAAAATGACAGGATGGATAATGAGAACCTTCAAAACTAGGGAGGCCAAGCCCATGATGACACTCTTCAGGTCACTTGTTCTATCTAGGCTGGAATATTGCTGCACTCTAACAGCACCTTTCAAGGCAGGTGAAATTGCCGACCTAGAAAATGTACAGAGAACTTTCACGGCGCGCATAACGGAGATAAAACACCTCAATTACTGGGAGCGCTTGAGGTTTCTAAACCTGTATTCCCTGGAACGCAGGAGGGAGAGATACATGATTATATACACCTGGAAAATCCTAGAGGGACTAGTACCGAACTTGCACACGAAAATCACTCACTACGAAAGCAAAAGACTTGGCAGACGATGCACCATCCCCCCAATGAAAAGCAGGGGTGTCACTAGCACGTTAAGAGACCATACAATAAGTGTCAGGGGCCCGAGACTGTTCAACTGCCTCCCAGCACACATAAGGGGGATTACCAACAGACCCCTGGCAGTCTTCAAGCTGGCACTGGACAAGCACCTAAAGTCAGTTCCTGATCAGCCGGGCTGTGGCTCGTACGTTGGTTTGCGTGCAGCCAGCAGCAACAGCCTGGTTGATCAGGCGCTGATCCACCAGGAGGCCTGGTCACAGACCGGGCCGCGGGGGCGTTGACCCCCGAAACTCTCTCCAGGTAAACTCCAGGTAAAGCCATTGACGTTCTCCGACGTCAAGTCAGTTAGGACCTTAATCTTCCACTATCTCTCGGAGATTTCGTTGAATTGACTGACCTCTGCATTAACTTCAACTGCGTTTCTTTCAACAACAGCCTCTACAAGCAAACCTCTGGTATAAGTATGGAATCCCCCCATCAGCGCCGTCTTAGCTAATTTGTATATGGAACATCTAGAAGCCGAACGCTTCGCAAACATCGTCTTCATCAGCGTCACAGAGTTACGTTATGTGGACGACGTATTAATAATAAACTCTGCCATCAAATAGTTGCTGCTGAAGCTACTGCTACTACTACTCCTACTAATATTACTACTACTACTGTTACTACTACAAGTACTACTACTAGTATTACTACTACTACTACTAAAAGACTACTACTAGTATTACTACTACACCTACAAGTACTACTACTAGTATCACTACTAATGCTACAAGTACTACTACTAGTATTACTACTACAACTTCAAGTACTACTACTAGTATTACTACTACTACTACAAGTACTACTACTAGTATTACTATTACTACTAAAAGACTGCTACTAGTATTACTACTACAACTACAAGTGCTACTACTAGTATTACTGCTACTACTACAAGTACTACTACTAGTATTACTACTACTACTACTAGTATTACTACTACTACTACTAGTATTACTACTACTACTAAAAGTACTACTACTAGTATTACTACTACAACTACAAGTACTACTACTAGTATAACTACTACTACTACAAGTACTACTGTTAGTATTACTACTACTACTACTATTATACTATGCCTTGCACCTCATTTTAATACCTATATACCTTCTATGTGTCCTTGTATTGTTTGTTACGGATTGCCAAAACTCCTGAAGAGCGAAACGTTGCCACAATAAAAATGTCGCATTAGTTGTACTTGTGTCCTTTTGCCTAACATATTGTGGGTAATTCCACCACCATTATTACAAGGATGAGAAAGTTGATTCCATGTATCAGAAACCTTTCCTACGATGACAAACTGATGGTACCGAATCTGAACTCTCTGGCAAGACCTAAACTCTCTGGCAAGATCTAAACTCTCTGGCAAGACCTAAACTCTCTGGCAAGACCTAAACTCTCTGGCAAGACCTAAACTCTCTGGCAAGCCCTAAACTCTCTGGCAAGACCTAGAATTACAGGTGATATGACTGAGGTTTTTATAAGAAAAACAGAAATAAATACAGAGGATGCAAATACGTACTAAAAATATCTAAACAAGGCAGGACTTGCATCAGTGGGCTCAAGTATTAAAAATTTAGATTTAGAAAGGATATTGGAAAGTAGTGGTGTTGTTCTTGAGTGAAACAAAAGTTAAGTAGTGTGGGTTTGTATGAGTTGGACCTGCCTTGCATGGGCCAATAGGCCTGAAGCAGCGCTCTTTTCGTATGTTCTTATGAAAGATTTGACTGATTTTGGCCTATGTAAGTAAAAAAACCGATGGGTTTCCACAATTCATTGTAAACAACTTGAAAAAATAACTTCTTAGCAGCATCAAACTTAAGTTGCTGGTGTAGTTTAGGTTATTGATCTCTCAGACATAACAAAATACCTCATCAGTTCTCACATAAAGTTGCTGCTTCTCAGTGAAAAATCTGAATTACATTTTGGCTGTGTATGTTCTTATTTGTCTTTTTTATTGAAGAAAATTGGACGTTAATTAATTAATTTTCGTGTGATGACTTGCTAATATCTCTGCTGAATAACGTCAGATATTAAATACAGTAATTAATGGAACAATCTGCACAGGTCATCATGGTACAACATACTGGACTTGTGTACTTTCCCATCATCTTCTTGGGTCGCACAACGACCAAAATTCATTTAGCTGATTCCATTTCCGTGATACCTGTTGTTATAAATCATATATTTGATTTTATTCTTGTTCTAAATTTGTGGTGGAACAATAGCTATTGTTGAGCTCCCTAACTATGCATTAGATGACTGCATGACAGGTGGTGAATGTCGAGAGTTGAACACTTGCTCGCATTTGTCAGTATAGAGTAGAGAAGCTACAGCCTCTGGTTCGTCGCTCTGTCAGTTCACTCATCCCTCCACTCGGTATCTTTTCTGAAGCATCAGTTGTTGTATCCTGCTAGAGGTGCAGAAGGCTGAGGTAGTTTCACAAGACTGCTGGAAGGTATTCAAGAAGCTGTGGTACCAACATGAACGAGTCAACTTTCCTTACTTTCATCTTGGTATTAAGAGTCATCGTTGTCGCCAGAGAGCAGATGGTAAGTATTGAATATGATGTGCGATTAGAATGTGTAACATTGTTCTGCCACATCTTACTCCACTCTTCTCATACTCTCTATCTTTTTTTTTTCTAATAATGGATAATTAAACAACAAGTTCAGAGGAAGCGCCAGTAAAACAGATAACAGCGATCACAAAAATAATCAATTTAATAAGGTATCCAGGAATGTATACTGTACAGTGATTATCTGACTTTGTTTTCTTCCTCCAGTCTTATGTTCATTACTTGATAATGTTTCAGTTTTTTCAATTTTGGATCACGGTACAAGAAGGATCATGTTATTACTGACAAGTGTAGGTGACCTACGATCAATATTGAATAAGCCTTTCCTAGAGTTGCTTTAAATAAAATTACACCAGAAAGTCTCTTATTATAAACCAAGAGAAAGTCTCTTATTATAAACCAAGAGAAAGTCTCTTATTATAAACCAAGAGAAAGTCTCTTATTATAAACCAAGAGAAAGTCTCTTATTATAAACCAAGAGAAAGTCTCTTATTATAATCCAAGAGAAAGTCTCTTATTATAATCCAAGAGAAAGTCTCTTATTATAAACCAAGAGAAAGTCTCTTATTATAAACCAAGAGAAAGTCTCTTATTATAAACCAAGAGAAAGTCTCTTATTATAAACCAAGAGAAAGTCTCTTATTATAATCCAAGAGAAAGTCTCTTATTATAAACCAAGAGAAAGTCTCTTATTATAAACCAAGAGAAAGTCTCTTATTATAAACCAAGAGAAAGTCTCTTATTATAAACCAAGAGAAAGTCTCCTATTATAAACCAAGAGAAAGTCTCTTATTATAAACCAAGAGAAAGTCTCTTATTATAAACCAAGAGAAAGTCTCCTATTATAAACCAAGAGAAAGTCTCTTATTATAAACCAAGAGAAAGTCTCTTATTATAAACCAAGAGAAAGTCTCTTATTATAAACCAAGAGAAAGTCTCTTATTATAAACCAAGAGAAAGTCTCCTATCATCAACTTCAGTAGAGAGTATCTTATTATCAACTACAATAACAAGAGAAAGTCTCGTATCATTAACTACAATAACAATAAAATGTTTCTCATAAGTTTCACATTATCAACTCTGGTGTTTCACATTCTGAAAAGTAAAATGTCTGTCCAATAATTTATTATTATTTTTGACTTCGCTTTCTGATGCAGTTTAATGGGAGTTTAAGGCCCTACAAGTTTAGTCTTTTTTTTGGTGAAAATTTGATATAATATTCTCATATATAACAACTTGCAATAGTTGCAGTCCCTGCAGAATTCTTCTTCTGGTCGGCTTCAAACTTTTAGGGTTAGTTTGTATTCGTGAACGGAAGATTCTCTGTGCTAAAAGGCTGAATAAGAACTATTCTGTCGAATTTATGAAATGAATCGTTATACTGATTTCCCTTCCGTAACTAGAGAATGCATCTTCTGATCGGCTTCAAATTTTAATAACTAAACTTTTTACACTGTACTGAAGCAAATTTGATAAAATACTAAAACAGTTAATAAATGTATGCATAGCATTACGGGCTGGCTTAAAATTAACTTAAGATTAACTAAGCAATGATGTAATCAGTGATAAAACATAAACAGATAACAATAAAGCACAAATGAGTATTACAAAGACAGGTCATATGGTTGCATATATTTATTTATTGTTGTACATTCAGTAGAATGGAGTATTCTGTTAGGTAGTGCATTTAAAAAATAACAAAGTTAGATTGGGTCTTAGGTTTAACATTTATGTGATATAATTGTGAGAAACATTTAAGATAAACAATTTATAAGGTTCAGTTATTCAGTATTTATTAAGTTTTGGGTGAGTAAGTGATTTTGAGAAGAGACTTGAATTTATAAACAGGTAGTGTTTCTTTTATATTCACAGGTAATGAATTCCAGATTTTAGGGCCTTTTATGTGCATTGAGTTTTTGCATAGCGTGAGATGGACACGAGGAACATCAAAGAGTGATCTGTGCCTTGTGTTATGGTCATGTGTTCTGTTGAGGTTGGTAAGGAGATGTTTGAGGGGAGGGTTTATATCAGAGTTAAGTGTTCTATGTATGTAATAGGTGCAGTAATAAGTATGGATGTTTTGTATGGTGAGTAGGTTTAGTGTTTTGAATATTGGTGGAGTGTGCTGCCTGTAGTGGGAATTTGTTATCATTCTGACTGCAGCCTTTTGTTGGGTAATTAGTGGTCTGAGATGGTTTATTGTTGTTGAGCCCCATGCACAAATTCCATAGGTGAGATAGGGGTAAATAAGTGAGTGATATAGGGCCAGGAGGGCTGACTGTGGAACATAGTACCGTATCTTCGATAGTATGCCTACGGTCTTGGAAATTTTCTTAGAAATTTGTTGTATATGTGTATGAAATTTGAGTCTATTATCAAGGTGGATTCCTAAGAATTTTCCCTCTGTTAGCTTTGTGATAGGTGATCCGTTTATCATTATGTTAAGAGGGACATCTGTAGCTCTGTTACCAAACTGAATGAAGTAGGTTTTGTCAATGTTTAGTGTAAGTTTGTTAGTCCTCATCCAGGTAGATATTTTCTGTAATTCGGTATTTACAGTATTGGCTAGCGTGACTGGGCTCGGGTGAGAGAAGACGTATGTAGTGTCATCTGCAAATAGTGTGGGTTTGAGTAGTTGCGATGCATTTGGTAGGTCATTTATGTATATGAGAAAGAGAAGAGGGCCAAGGACACTTCCCTGTGGGACACCAACTGTAATTGGTTGTGCGGAAGAGTTTGCCCCATTTGTGTACACATATTGGCTTCTGTTGCTGAGGTATGACTTTAGGTAGTTGAGGGAGTGCCCTCTTATACCATAGTGTGACAATTTTATGTGGAGCAAGTCATGGTCAACTGTATCAAAAGCTTTACGTAAGTCAATGAAGATCCCCAGTGGGACTTCTTTTTTCTCTATTGCAGTGTATATATGTTCTAGCATGTGTATAATAGCATCATTAGTATTTTTATTAGGCCTGAATCCAAATTGACAGGGGTTGAGTATGTTGTGGGAGATGAGGTAGGAATAGATTCGTTTATGAATTAATTTTTCGAAGATTTTAGAGAGAGGGTGTAAGTTGGATATTGGCCTATAGTTATTCAAGTCTGTTTGGTCTCCTCCTTTATGGATCGGGGTGACCCTTGCTATTTTGAGAACTGTAGGGAAGGTAGAGGATTCAATGGATTTGTTAAAGAGTGTTGCAATGATTGGTGATAGCACTTGTGATGCTTTTTTGTATATAAAGGGTGGAAAGGTATTTAAATCTCCTGTCTTGTTTTTTAGTGTATTGATAATAAGGGAGACTTCATTTGGGTTAGTCGGAGCTAGGAACAGTGTGTTCGGGTAGTTGCCAGTGAGGTAGTCATTTGGTGGGGTACCTGAGCTTGGGATTTTATTGGTAAGGTTTTTTTCCTATAGTGGAGAAGAAATCATTGAGTCTGCTGTTTCATTATTATTATTATTATAATCAAAAAGAAGCGCTAAGCCACAAGGGCTATACAGCGCTGCAGGGTAGGGAAGGAAGCAAGGGAATTGGATGGCAGAAGGGAGGGGGGATGATCAGCAGGTTACAGAAAACAGCGGGGCAGGGGATAGTACGGGGGTAGAGGGTAGCAAGAGATACAAGTAGAAAGGGCTGAAAGTATCAGAATTTGTGAAGTAAGTCAGTCGTTGTCAAAAAGTCAATGAGAGAGTCCGGATGAAAGGTGGGTCCATCAGCGAGAAGGGAAGGTAAAGAGAGAGCAGCGGGGCGAAGACGACGACAGAGGTAAATTCTGCGTGCTCGTTGATAAAGTGGGCAGTCCAACAGAATGTGGCTGACTGATAATGGAGCTTGGCAATTCTCACAGAGAGGAGCAAGACGCCTCTCCATGAGATATCCATGAGTAAGACGAGTATGGCCAATGCGAAGACGGGAGAGAGTAGTCTCCCAACCTCGACACTGGTGATAAGAAGACGGCCAGTAACCTATACTCGGTTTAATAGACTGAAGTTTGTTGCCGAGCATAGTAGACCAACGTTGTTGCCAACGGGTGTGAAGGTGGGAAGATATTACAGCAAAATAGTCCGTACATGGAATACCTCTATAAGAAACTGGTAGGTCATGTACTGCTGACCGCGCAGCAGTGTCTGCCTGTTCATTGCCCTGTACGTCAACATGACCAGGGACCCAACAAAAAACAATATCTTTATGCTTAGTAAAGATGCGGCGTAGCCAAAGTTGGATACGGAGGACTAAGGGGTGAGGTGTATCAAATTTTTGTATAGCCTGTAAAGCACTAAGGGAGTCTGAGACAACCACAAATGATGACACAGGCATAGATGCAATACGGATAAGTGCTGTAAGGATGGCATATAATTCAGCAGTAAAAATACTAGCTGAAGATAGTAAATGCCCTTGTACGACGCTGTCCGGAAACACTGCTGCGAATCCTACGCCGTCAGAAGACTTAGAGCCATCTGTGTACACAGCAATGGCATGAGAATGAGAGTGAAAGTGGTCAAGAAAAAGAGAGCGGGAAGCGACCGTAGACAGTTGGGCTTTCGAGCAAGGGAGGGAGAAAGAACAGACTCGAACAGCTGGAACTTCCCAGGGGGGTAGGGAAAAGTGAGATGCTACATGTACATAGAAAGGTGGTAGTTGAAGAGAAGACAAGAGCGAATGAAGGCGAAGAGAGAAGGGACGGAGTAAGCAGGGGCGGCGAACAAATAAAGAATGTCTACTAATATCAGTGACCATTCTATAAATGGAAGGATTGCGGAGATCATGAGAGCGTACATAGTAGCGCAGGCAATGGGCATCACGGCGATCGGATAAGGATGGAACGTTCGCTTCTGCATAGAGGCTTTCGACAGGGGAAGAGCGAAAAGCACCAAGGCATAAACGTAATCCTTGGTGATGAATGGGGTTAAGGCTAGAGAGAGTAGCAGGAGATGCCGCTGAATAGATCTGGTCACCATAATCAAGTTTCGATAAAATAAGGGTGGAATGTAGGTGAAGGAGGGTTCGACGATCAGCTCCCCACGAAAGATGAGCAAGGGTTTTAAGAAGGTTCAGCCGGCTGTGACAAGTTGCCTTCAGAGAGGTAATGTGAGGTTTCCAGGATAACCTACGATCAAAGAGGAGGCCCAGAAACTTGACTGTATCACGTTCAGGGATACGTGAGCCATAGAGGTACAAAGGATGATCAGAGATGACAGAGCGTCTAGTGAAAGTGATTTGGTGGGTTTTAGTGCTGGAAAATTTAAACCCATGTGTGGTGGCCCAATTGGAAACACGGTCGACTGCATGCTGGAGAGAAACTGTAAGGAGGTGACAGTCAGCGCCTGCACAGGCAATAGCGAAGTCATCAACATAGAGTGATGACCAAATATTTGATGGAAGACTAGAGGCCAAATCATTAATAGCAAGGAGAAAAAGTGTTGTGCTCAGAACACATCCCTGGGGGACACCTTCAGCTTGGATAAAGTCCGGGGAGAGCACATTATTAACCCGAACACGGAAATGCCTGTCAGTTAAAAAGTTCTTAAGGAAGGATGGTAGATTGCCTCGAAGGCCTAAGGAGTGGGCTTGGGCTAAAATATTATACCTCCAAGTTGTGTCATATGCCTTCTCAAGGTCAAAAAATATGGCAATAACTGAGTGGTTATTCGCAAAGGCATTACGAACATACGTATCCAAGCGCAGTAAGGGGTCTATGGTAGAACGTCCCTTACGAAAGCCATATTGACGAGTGGAGAGACTGTTGTGTGTCTCTAAATACCACACTAAACGTCTATTTACTAGACGTTCCATTACTTTGCAAACTGCACTGGTAAGAGCAATGGGACGATAGTGGGAGGTTTCATGTCCCGTAGTGCCTGGTTTGCGGAAAGGGAGAACAATGGCGGATTTCCACAGCTGTGGAAGAACTCCTTGTGACCAAATAAGATTGTAAAGGCGTAATAGGACTGCAAGGGCTGACTGATGTAAATGTTGTAGCATACGAATATGAATGTCGTCGGGCCCAGCTGCCGATGATCGACAAGCTGAGAGTGTTGCCTCCAGTTCTTGAAGTGTAAAAGGCACATTATACTGTTCTTCTCTGAGAGAAGAAAAGTCCAAGGGTGCTAACTCTCTGGCAGACTTTGAGGAAAGAAATGAGGGGCATAGATGGAGTCCCTGAGAAATACGGACCAGATGATTGCCAATTTCATTGGCAACATCTAGTGGGTTTGCTATATCAACACCGGCAACCCGCAGAACAGGAGCCGGGTCAGGAGAATATTTACCACTCAGTTTTCGTACTTTTTTCCAGACTGCACTCATAGAGGAAGCAGAGGTGATGGTGGAGACATAATCTCGCCAGCAAGTGCGTTTAGCGTCACGGATGACACGGCGAGCGATCGCACGCTTCTGTTTAAAATCAAGGAGTCGCTCTGTGGTTCTATTGTACCGGTACCTGCCCCATGCAGCGCGTTTCAAACGTACTGCACGAGCACAAGCAGGAGACCACCAAGGCACGCATTTCTGAGAATGCCTGCCCGAAGTTTGGGGTATAGAATGAGAAGCTGCGGTGAAAACGGAGGACGAGAAGAGGTGTAAAAGCTCATCGATGGAGGACGAAGAAGGAACCTCTTTAAAAACAGTCAGGTGTGAGTAAAGGTTCCAATTTGCCCGATTAAATTGCCAGCGTGGGGTGCGAAGAGGTGGCGAATATGAAGGGGAAGTAAGAATGATTGGGAAATGATCACTGTCATGTAAGTCCGGGAGAACAGACCAAGTAAAGTCTAATGCGGCGGAGGAAGAGCAAACTGAGAGATCGATGCAAGAGAGAGTATGAGTCCGAGGATCAAAATGGGTGTGAGTACCTGTATTTAAAACATGGAGGGGGTGGGTGGCAAGAAAAGCCTCTAACTGAATTCCACGGGAATCACAGTGAGACCCTCCCCAGAGGAAATGGTGGGCATTAAAATCACCAAGTAACAGAATCGGTGGCGGTAATGACGAAACAAGGAAGGCAAAATCCGGAATAGATAATGCCCGAGAAGGAGAGAGATATAAAGAACAGAGCGTATACCACCTATGTAAGTGGATACGGGCTGCTGTGTAATGCAGCGAAGTATGAACAAATAGCTGATGGTACGGAATATCAGTGCGGAGAAGAAGGGCACTTTCATTAAAGGTCCCATCAGGAAAAGGATCTGAAGAATACAATAAATTATAGCCTGAGATGTGAGAAATAACAGCAGAGTGTAATTTTGGTTCCTGTAAGCAAACACCAACAGGGGCAAACTGGGAGAGTAACATCTGAAGCTCACCCCGATTACCCCTGAGGCCGCGTATATTCCACTGTAAAAAGGCCATGATTGGCAATGATAAAGATACTTGAAATCCGCAGGTAAGGGTTCCTACGGACTAGAAGGGTTAGAAAAGTCCACATGCGGAGGCAGTGGAAAATGTTCAAGCAGCGAAGGAACGGTGCGCTGTGAAGAAAGGAGTTGCGCAGATGGAGCAGAGGAGAGAGAAAGAGCGGAAGGTGGATCAGTGTCCATTGATGGTTTGGTCTCTGCAATATATTCAGAGATTGCTTCAAGTGTTTCGGAATTCAGAGATGTCGTATGGGAGACAATATTGGGAATGGTAGGGGGAGGATGAGTAAAGATTGGAACTGTATTGGACTGTACCAAGGTAGGGGGGGGCGAAAGGGTGGAGGGAACTGGAGAAGCGTGGCAGGGGACAGAAGAGACAGGAACCTGGGAGGTGGCAGAAGAGGAAGAAACTTGGGAGGGAACAGGGGAGGAAGGTACATTACGAGGAGGAGGGTGAACCTCTGCACTTGTAACTGAGCCAGTGAGAGGGGAAGAACTAGGGACAGAGACAGGGAGGGTAAAATGAGGAGGTGGAAGATGGGTAGGAGGTGTTACCGGACCTTTTTTTGACTTTTGAGAAGTAGAGGGACGATTGGGAAGAGGTGTCGTACGAGGTCTCGTCGATACTGAGGCTTGTAAGAGAGAACTCGAAGAAGCGAGATTAGACTGAGGCGTTGAAGTAGGGACGTCTGAGCCGAGGACAGCAAAAGGATTAGATACAGGAGTGATTATGGGAGAGGTAACCACAGAGGTGGGTGTAGAAGATGGGATACCAGAAGTGGGGGGACGTTTTGAAACACGGGAATAAGAAACACGTGGGAGTCTCCCTTGGAGGCGGAGATGAGAAACTGCCATGGCATAAGGGAGACCTTCTGTCTCTTTGAGGTAACGGATTTCCCGCTCGTTTAAATAGACCTGACAACGGCGAGAGTACGAAGGGTGAGCCTCATGACAGTTAAGGCAAGAGGGAGATCGATTGCAAGACGTATTAGAATGGTCATCGGCACCACAGACTGGGCATTCGGCGATAGATCTGCAATATTTCGCTGGATGGCCAAATCGCCAGCAATTTCTACACTGTTGTGGTGTAGGGATCACCTTTCGAACTTGTAACCGATGTCCTGCTATATAAACTGAGGATGGGAGTTCTCGGCTGTCAAAAGTTAAACGAGCCACATTGCTAGGGTATCGTCTCCGCCCACGGGCAGGAAGAACGTAAGTGTCTACCTTGAGGATTGGGAGATCTTGGAGTTCCAGCTGTTCTAGAATGTCGGTGCCACATGTCTGGAAATTTTGTTGAACTATGGTATGGGGCAGAATAACGGTACCACTACAAGAATTGAGGGAATGATGTTTTTCAAGGGTGACAGGAACAGTATCTATATGGGAAAGACGAGAGAGCTCACGAGCCTGGGTAGCATTCTGTACGGTAATGATGCGCGTACCGCTCTTAAGAGCATGAAAAGAAATATCTTTACCAACATGGCGTAGGAGTGCCTTGCCAATACTATGGTCAGAAAGATAGGCAGTAGAGGAAGTTGGTCGTAAAGTGAAGAATTTAGTCCACTGTTCAGTCTGAAACTGAGCGTGGAAAGGTAGTGAAGGACGTGTCGATCGTTTCTGAGAAGAACGAGAAGGTGAAGGTGGAGAAGTATCATCAGCAGGTAATTGTCGTTGACGTTTAGGCGTGGGACCAGAGTTGGTCCGACGTGGAACGGGTCGGCGATTTGAAAATTGCCGCACCGTAGAGGGAGAGGCCGGAAGCATAGTCAGAGGAGAGCGAAGGTCTGATAAATCGAAGGAGTCAGTCGAGGCCTCAGTACCTGAAGCGGGTGAGGAAACAGCACCGGCAATAGGTACAGAGGCATGAGGAATGTCTGAAGAGTGGTCCAAAGACGAGGCGGGGTCAGAACGGGGTGCGGTATCAAGAAGGGGCCCGGGGGTACCAGGTTCATGGACTAGGGCTGCCATGGTTAGGTTACTTCTTTCTTTTTGTTTTTAAGAAAAAAAAAGAAAGAAGAAAAGAAAATAAAAATAAAAAAAAGAAAAAAAAAGGGGGGACCGGGGAGGGATAGTTCCTAGGAGGAATGAAAGGGCCAGAAATCTCCCTCCGCGCCCAAGAGGACTCGACACCGCTAGTAGCGCAGATGCAGCATGGAACCCGTGCCATACCCTACCCTTCATGCCAGTAAACCAGCAATCTGGGATAGCAACCTCACATCTGCCGAGCTACCTCGGTGGACAAAAGAGAGGGCGGCCGGATATCCGCCACAAAGCATACCTCCTTCAGCCACCACCCCCGGAATCCGAAAGGTGGCTTCCAGAGATACACCCGTCGCCCAAAAGACACCCAAAGCTACTCCGGGATACCGGAGAGGGATCGGGACATCCCTAGGCAATCCAGATTCCACGGCAAACTACGCCACCGCCAAGAAACCTCAACGGAATGGGATGGACCCCGGTGTCCTTTCCCCTACCTAGGAACTAGCGCGCCTGTGGGAGAAATCCCAAAGGCCAAAAAGAGGAAGGGCAAAAGGGAGGGGTGAGGAGGAGGAGGAGGAATGGAAAAAGGGGAGGATGGGGAGGATGGGATAGGGGAGGGGAGAATGGGGGGTAATTAGGTTCGGTCTGAGGAAGAAGACCGACAGGGCTAATTCCTCAGACCAAGAGCCTCTTCACCACGCCAAGGAGCCCCCCTTGAAGAGGGTCTGCTGTTTCAGTTGGTGGGAATTGGGGTTCATCTGGTTTTGTTAATTCAATTTCGCTATTTCGTGATATCTTTTTTGTTCCTAGAATTTCTGATAGGGTTTTCCAGGTCTTTTTTTTATCACCTCGTAAGTTGGATAATCTGTTCTCATAATACAATATTTTAGCCCTTCTTATCAGGCTGGTTAGGATTGACGAGTAACGTTTTGTTTGGTCTCTGGTTATGTGACCCATTCTGTACTTTTTTCATATAGGTGCTTTGTATTTATGGATTTGAGGATGCTGGGTGTTAGCCAGGGACTGTTCAGTCTCTTAGCTGTCATCTGTTTAGTTTTTTTGAGGTATTGGGTCTTTTTTAGAAAATTATTAATACACTCGTCAATATCTGTATAGATTTCTAGCTCAGTGTGCCAGTCAATGTTTGTCACTGATGCCTCATTGTGAAGTCTGAAAGTGACTTTAGTAGTGTCTTGGGGTAATTTGCCTAAATTAGTTATGAGGAAGGTAGGGTAGTGGTCTGTGGTATTATCTGTGATTATGCCTGATTTTAAAGGGGATATGGTGTCGGTGCAGATGTGGTCTAGTAGGGAAACACTAGTCTCTGTAACTCTTGTAGGGTTTTGTTACTGTTGGTAGCAACATGCAGTTACTCAGAGTGTTTGTGAATTCAGTAACGTGTGGGTCCTGGTCTTGCAGGAGATTTATATTGAAGTCACCTGAGAGTAGTAAGTGATCTTTGTTCATGTGTGCATCAGTTATCATACTTCCTAGGTTTTGACTAAATTGGCTAATGTTTGACTGTGGAACTCTGTAGATGTTTATCACTGTGAGAGGTTTTTGTAGGTATTTGGATTTGAATTTAGCTATTATATATTCCTCATGTTCATCCCTTGTGCAAGTATTAGTGATACATTCTAGTTGGTCCATCTGTAGTATCAGGCTTTAGCCAGGTTTCAGTTAGTGTAATGATGGACATATTGGCATGCAAGGAATTTAGTAATGCTATGAGGTCATCGTAATGCTTGCTTAAAGATCTGATATTGTAGTTAAAGATAGTTATGTTGTTGTTGGCTCTGAGAAGTGCCTTTGATTGTTCTGCTGTGTAGTAATTACAGTAACTGTTTGATTCATTTAAGTCATTAAATAAGAGGTTGGTATCAGGATCAATGCTTGTAATCATAAGATTTGTAGTGAATCTATAGTTAGAATTAAGTATAAAACAAAGTAAATATTCTAAAGCTAAAAAATAGCACCTGAATTATTTAACAAATGTAAAAAATAATGAGCTAAGGTAGTTTTTTAAAGCTAAAATAAAGGAGACAATATAAAAGGGACTAATTTGTGGTGAACAAATAAAGTGATGATCAAATAATGGAGCTTGGGAATATGATAGTAGGTAGTACTTTAAAGGTAATTCTTTAAAGTTAGAATTATAATATAAAATTATAATATAAAAGGGACTAATATAAGTTGTGGTGAACAATAAAGTGGTAATCAAATAAATGAGCTTTGGAATATAATGGCAAAATAGTGAACTTATTTACTTTAGCACCTAAGAATAGCACCTTGATTATTTTAACAATTGTGAATATATGAACTAAGGTAGTTATATAAAGCTAAAATAAAGGAAAAAATATATAAGGGACTAAAATTAAGTAATGGTAAACAAAGTTAAATGGACAGATGGGGTTGAATATACAAACTTGAAAATTTGGCAACAAAATGTTATGGGAAGTATAAAATAATGTTTAATGTACAAAAGTAAAATTGACTGGTAGTAAATATGGTGTTTAATAAAATTTTAGTAAGTAATAATGATTACAAAAAAAGTGAAAAAGTAATGTTTATTTCATTCAATATTGCACTGGTAGTTATACTTGAGGTTATATGGCAGTACAAGGTAATTAAGAGTAATCTAAGATAGTAAATGTGGTATTAAAACAGGTAAAGGTAATTAGACAAGTAATGGTTATTAAATGTCAAAAATGTTAAGAGTAAATTGAAATTTTAGTAAAAATGATAATTATTAATTTTAGTAAGTAATATCAATTGATAGTATTTAAAAAAATATGAGGTAGTAATATGGACAGAGAAAGTATCAATTCAGCTAATGTTTAAGCAAACAATAGTAAATAACAAAATTACATAAGGTGACTTATGCTTACTAGTAAAATCACAAAATGAGGTAGTTGATTATTTAATTACTAAGAGATTGCACAATGAAATTTGAACAATAATGGAGCAAAACATACACTACACTACGTAGGCTTTTAAGTTGGACATTGTTTAGTTATTCTCTGTAAGATTAGTATCCCTGAGGAATCGTGATAGATCATTCTCGTTCGTGATTGTGTACAGTTGACCTACATTTGTTTTCCTAACAAGAATTTTCCCATCCCGTGTGAAGCATTGGTGTATTGTGTCGTTATTCTCCCGCTTAAGTTTTCTGACTCTATACAGGAGGTTCTGACGTTTTTTGGTAAGACACTCGTTTATGTATACCTCTTTCTTTACTTTAATAGATGCAATAATTAAGTCTTTTTTCCTGTCATGTGAATGGAATCTAAGCATAACACTTTTTCTACCATGGGATCCTAGTAACCTGGCTTCTTTTATTTCTGACTCTGGTACAATAACACTTGTTTGGTCCTTTATGATCTGCAGAGTAATTTCTTTACTGTTTGTTTGGTTCATATCACTGGGAAAAAGTGGACTGTTAACTATTACTGCGTCCGATAGTTTATCTTGTTCAGTTTTATCTTCTTGGAGAGCAAAGTAGTCACTGAACTGGTTATCTAAGTTGTTCTTCCATTCTTTTACTGCTTCTTCAACCTTTGTATTAAGAGATATTATTTGTTGGGTATGGCCATCTATGACTGTTTGGATGGTGTTGTCACAGTTAGTCATTCCTGGTGTTGTTAACTTTTGTTCAAGACTCAGGATTTTGTTCTCGAGTTGTGTCGTCCTGGTGTCTTGTTTTGTTAGCGTCTCTCGAAGATTCATATTTTCAATAGCTAAGTTGGAGATGCATGTCTTTAGGGTATCTGGATCGTTGGTCATACCTGAGAGACTACTTGGTAGATTGAATCCGGGGAAGAGAGGGGAGGATGGGCTGGTGGCAGCCATGTTTGTTGTTATTGTTGTGGTGTCGCCTTGAGCAGTGGTGAGTGGGGTGGTTGCTGAGCCGGCGTAGTCCTGGCTACACTTGTTGAATAGTTGATTTTTCGGTGTTTTCTTGCTGGCCTTTGTGCTGTTTCCTCTTAGATTGCGCCTCATAATAATACAGGAATTGTTGTAGTTAAGAAGACGTTGTAGTATACAAAGCTTAGGGTTACGTTGTTCAGCTGGCAGCGGGGTGTTGCTTTCGGTTTGTGTGCAGTCTTCCTTTGATCTCTATTATTTTCGATTTGTAGGTTTCACTGTTGGTAATCTTTGGTCATTCTGGGTGCTACGTTGGGTAGTGCAGATTTGCTTGTAACTAGGTCATCATAGGAGCATTGGTAGCTCTGGTAGTTGGAGAAAAGTTCGGAGCTTGGAAGTCGCTGCTGCCGCTGCCGCTGCCGCTGTGTTTGGGACAATAATAATAATAATAAGGTACAACACAGTGTCTGGGACAATAATAATAATAAGGTACAACACAGTGTCTGGGACAATAATAATAATAATAAGGTACAACACAGTGTCTGGGACAACAACAATAATAATAAGGTACAACACAGTGTCTGGGACAATAATAATAATAATAAGGTACAACACAGTGTCTGGGACAATAATAATAATAAGGTACAACACCGTGTCTGGGACAATAATAATAATAAGGTACAACACAGTGTCTGGGACAACAATAATAATAATAACGTACAACACAGTGTCTGGGACAATAATAATAATAATAAGGTACAACACCGTGTCTGGGACAATAATAATAATAAGGTACAACACCGTGTCTGGGACAATAATAATAATGTACAACACAGTGTCTGGGACAATAATAATAATAATAAGGTACAACACCGTGTCTGGGACAATAATAATAATAAGGTACAACACCGTGTCTGGGACAATAATAATAATGATAATAATAAGGTACAACACAGTGTCTGGGACAATAATAATAATAATAATAATAATAATAATAATAATAATAATAATAAGGTACAACACCGTGTCTGGGACAATAATAATAATTATAAGGTACAACACCGTGTCTGGGACAATAATAATAATAAGGTACAACACAGTGTCTGGGACAATAATAATAATAATAATAATAATAAGGTACAACACCGTGTCTGGGACAATAATAATAATAATAATAAGGTATAACACAGTGTCTGGGACAATAATAATAATAAGGTACAACACAGTGTCTGGGACAATAATAATAATAATAAGGTACAACACCGTGTCTGGGACAATAATAATAAGTATAAGGTTCAACACCGTGTCTGGGACAATAATAATAATAAGGTACAACACCGTGTCTGGGACAATAATAATAATAATAATAATAATAATAATAATAATAATAAGGTACAACACCGTGTCTGGGACAATAATAATAATAATAAGGTACAACACCGTGTTTGGGACAATAATAATAATAATAAGGTACAACACAGTGTCTGGGACAATAATAATAATAATAACGTACAACACAGTGTCTGGGACAATAATAATAATAATAAGGTACAACACCGTGTCTGGGACAATAATAATAATAAGGTACAACACCGTGTCTGGGACAATAATAATAATAAGGTACAACACCGTGTCTGGGACAATAATAATAATAAGGTACAACACCGTGTCTGGGACAATAATAATAATAATAAGGTACAACACCGTGTCTGGGACAATAATAATAATAATAAGGTACAACACAGTGTCTGGGACAATAATAATAATAAGGTACAACACCGTGTCTGGGACAATAATAATAATAATAAGGTACAACACCGTGTCTGGGACAATAATAATAATAATAATAATAATAATAAGGTACAACACCGTGTCTGGGACAATAATAATAATAAGGTACAACACAGTGTCTGGGACAATAATAATAATAAGGTACAACACAGTGTCTGGGACAATAATAATAATAATAATAACCGTGTCTAATAATAATAATAATAAGGTACAACACCGTGTCTGGGACAATAATAATAATAAGTTACAACTCCGTGTCTGTGACACTAATAATAATAAGGTACAACACCGTGTCTAATTAATAATAATAAGGTACAACACCGTGTCTGGGACAATAATAATAATAAGGTACAACACCGTGTCTGGGACAATAATAATAATAATAAGGTACAACACCGTGTCTGGGACAATAATAATAATGATAATAATAAGGTACAACACAGTGTCTGGGACAATAATAATAATAATAATAATAAGGTACAACACAGTGTCTGGGACAATAATAATAATAATAATAATAAGGTACAACACCGTGTCTGGGACAATAATAATAATAATAATAATAATAAGGTACAACACCGTGTCTGGGACAATAATAAAAATAATAATAATAAGGTACAACACAGTGTCTGGGACAATAATAATAATAATAATAATAATAATAATAATAATAATAATAATAATAATAAGGTACAACACCGTGTCTGGGACAATAATAATAATAATAATAAGGTACAACACCGTGTCTGGGACAATAATAATAATAATAATAATAAGGTACAACACCGTGTCTGGGACAATAATAATAATAATAATAATAATAAGGTACAACACAGTGTCTGGGACAACAATAATAATAATAAGGTACAACACAGTGTCTGGGACAATAATAATAATAAGGTACAACACCGTGTCTGGGACAATAATAATAATAAGGTACAACACAGTGTCTGGGACAATAATAATAATCATAAGGTACAACACAGTGTCTGGGACAATAATAATAATTATCGTAAGGTACAACACAGTGTCTGGGACAATAATAATAATAATAATAAGGTACAACACAGTGTCTGGGACAATAATAATAATAAGGTACAACACCTTGTCTGGGACAATAATAATAATAAGGTACAACACCGTGTCTGGGACAATAATAATAATAAGGTACAACACCGTGTCTGGGACAATAATAATAATAAGGTACAACACCGTGTCTGGGACAATAATAATAATAAGGTACAACACCGTGTCTGGGACAATAATAATAATAAGGTACAACACCGTGTCTGGGACAATAATAATAATAAGGTACAACACCGTGTCTGGGACAATAATAATAATAAGGTACAACACCGTGTCTGGGACAATAATAATAATAATAATAAGGTACAACACAGTGTCTGGGACAATAATAATAATAATAATAATAATAAGGTACAACACCGTGTCTGGGACAATAATAATAATAATAATAATAAGGTACAACACAGTGTCTGGGACAATAATAATAATAATAATAAGGTACAACACAGTGTCTGGGACAATAATAATAATAATAATAAGGTACAACACCGTGTCTGGGACAATAATAATAATAATAAGGTACAACACCGTGTCTGGGACAATAATAATAATAATAATAAGGTACAATACCGTGTCTAATAATAATAATAATAATAAGGTACAACACCGTGTCTGGGACAATAATAATAATAAGGTACAACACCGTGTCTGGGACAATAATAATAATAATAAGGTACAACACCGTGTCTGGGACAATAATAATAATAATAATAATAATAATAATAATAATAATAAGGTACAACACCGTGTCTGGGACAATAATAATAATAATAAGGTACAACACCGTGTCTGGGACAATAATAATAATAAGGTACAACACCGTGTCTGGGACAATAATAAATAATAAGGTACTTATAACAACCGTGTGCGACTGAAACGTTGTTATCAGTTCCATTCTTCTATGTGAGGATTAATAATAATAATAATAATATGTTCATATATATATATATATATATATATATATATATACAACACAGTGTCTGGGACAATAATAACCAGCACATAGCAGAATGTTACTTATAACAACGTTTCTGTCCAAGTGCGACTGAAACGTTGTTATCAGTTCCATTCTTCTACGTAAGGATTATTTCTCATTAATATTATAATATATAATATATTCATGTATATATACTGAGCATTTGAACACATATAAATATGTACACATGTACTTAAGAACATACATATACATAGAAGCAACGCTACTTACATGTATTAATAGGCAGAGTATACAAACACATACATATTTTTGAACAAACATCAACACACACATATACACATGCACATACAACTATAAACACATTAAACATTTATACATGTAAACATATGCTTATTTTTACATATGGTCATGTAGAGGTGACCTTTTAGCTCTGTTGGTAAAGCATTCAGCTCACACACTGAGTGTCTCTGGTTAGATACCCGGTATGGGAGGGAAACTTTGGGAGCATTTCCTAACACTTGCTGTCCCTGTTTACTTACAAGCAAGTAGGTACCTGGATGTTAGTAGACTGGTGTGGGTAACATCCTGGGGGGGGAGGGGGTAGTATACCTCAGATCAGGCCGGGATTTATATATAAATATATACATTATCATTCAAAAAACTTTTGTTTACATAGATAAATAAATTTGTGCATGATTAACTACATACATGAATTCATACATTTGTATATACATAAATAATACAATTCAAACTTACATATACATGCGCACTAGAGACACAAAATTATCGACATCGATATCAGCGGACTTTGTCCAATGACATCATGAGGGTCACTGACATGCCCAAGCTGGGAAGACACACGGCTGGAAAACCAAGCTGCCCAGCTTACCTGGCATTTATAGCTGAGTGAAGGATAATGTCCCCAGCTTACCTGGCATTTATAGCTGAGTGAAGGATAATGTCCCCAGCTTACCTGGCATTTATAGCTGAGTGAAGGATAATGTCCCCAGCTTACCTGGCATTTATAGCTGAGTGAAGGATAATGTCCCCAGCTTACCTGGCATTTATAGCTGAGTGAAGGATAATGTCCCCAGCTTACCTGGCATTTATAGCTGAGTGAAGGATAATGTCCCCAGCTTACCTGGCATTTATAGCTGAGTGAAGGATAATGTCCCCAGCTTACCTGGCATTTATAGCTGAGTGAAGGATAATGTCACTTGGGAACCTTGACAATCTTTCTGTAGTGGGTTCGATTATTATTATTATAATCAAAAAGTTCGATTATTATTATTATTATTATAATCAAAAAGTAGCGCTAAACCACAAGGGCTATACAGCGTTGCTGTAGTGGGTTCGAACCCTGCTGACAGCGATCTTTCTCTACACACACACACACACAAATGCCTTTGACATCCAATAATTAACACATGTCAAGTGATGATTAATGACATTATCTTTGTAGAGAGAAATTAAATTATTTAATACATGAACTTCCTGTCTATTATTAAGTTGTCCAGATTCTTGAAATCTTCTATTTTCATTCTTGTAAATTATTATTATTATAATCAAAAAGAAGCGCTAAGCCACAAGGGCTATACAGCGCTGCAGGGTAGGGAAGGAAGCAAGGGAATTGGATGGCAGAAGGGAGGGGGGATGATCAGCAGGTTACAGAAAACAGCGGGGCAGGGGATAGTACGGGGGTAGAGGGTAGCAAGAGATTGAAGTAGAAAGGGCTGAAGGTATCAGAATTTGTGAAGTAAGTCAGTCGTTGTCAAAAAGTCAATGAGAGAGTCCGGATGAAAGGTGGGTCCATCAGCGAGAAGGGAAGGTAGAGAGAGAGCAGCGGAGCGAAGACGACGACAGAGGTAAATTCTGCGTGCTCGTTGATAAAGTGGGCAGTCCAACAGAATGTGGCTGACTGATAATGGAGCTTGGCAATTCTCACAGAGAGGAGCAAGACGCCTCTCCATGAGATATCCATGAGTAAGACGAGTATGGCCAATGCGAAGACGGGAGAGAGTAGTCTCCCAACCTCGACACTGGTGATAAGAAGACGGCCAGTAACCTATACTCGGTTTAATAGATTGAAGTTTGTTGCCGAGCATAGTAGACCAACGTTGTTGCCAACGGGTGTGAAGGTGGGAAGATATTGCAGCAAAATAATCCGTAAATGGAATACCTCTATAAGAAACTGGTAGGTCATGTACTGCTGACCGCGCAGCAGTGTCTGCCTGTTCATTGCCCTGTACGTCAACATGACCAGGGACCCAACAAAAAACAATATCTTTATGCTTGGTAAAGATGCGGCGTAGCCAAAGTTGGATACGGAGGACTAAGGGGTGAGGTGTATCAAATTTTTGTATAGCCTGTAAAGCACTAAGGGAGTCTGAGACAACCACAAATGATGACACAGGCATAGATGCAATACGGATAAGTGCTGTAAGGATGGCATATAATTCAGCAGTAAAAATACTAGCCGAAGATAGTAAATGCCCTTGTACGACGCTGTCCGGAAACACTGCTGCGAATCCTACGCCGTCAGAAGACTTAGAGCCATCTGTGTACACAGCAATGGCATGAGAATGAGAGTGAAAGTGGTCAAGAAAAAGAGAGCGGGAAGTGACCGTAGACAGTTGGGCTTTCGAGCAAGGGAGGGAGAAAGAACAGACTCGAACAGCTGGAACTTCCCAGGGGGGTAGGGAAAAGTGAGATGCTACATGTACATAGAAAGGTGGTAGTTGAAGAGAAGACAAGAGCGAATGAAGGCGAAGAGAGAAGGGACGGAGTAAACAGGGGCGGCGAACAAATAAAGAATGTCTACTAATATCAGTGACCATTCTATAAATGGAAGGATTGCGGAGATCATGAGAGCGTACATAGTAGCGCAGGCAATGGGCATCACGGCGATCGGATAAGGATGGAACGTTCGCTTCTGCATAGAGGCTCTCGACAGGGGAAGAGCGAAAAGCACCAAGGCATAAACGTAATCCTTGGTGATGAATGGGGTTAAGGCTAGAGAGAGTAGCAGGAGATGCCGCTGAATAGATCTGGTCACCATAATCAAGTTTCGATAAAATAAGGGTGGAATGTAGGTGAAGGAGGGTTCGACGATCAGCTCCCCACGAAAGATGAGCAAGGGTTTTAAGAAGGTTCAGCCGGCTGTGACAAGTTGCCTTCAGAGAGGTAATGTGAGGTTTCCAGGATAACCTACGATCAAAGAGGAGGCCCAGAAACTTGACTGTATCACGTTCAGGGATACGGGAGCCATAGAGGTACAAAGGATGATCGGAGATGACAGAGCGTCTAGTGAAAGTGATTTGGTGGGTTTTAGTGCTGGAAAATTTAAACCCACGTGTGGTGGCCCAATTGGAAACACGGTCGACTGCATGTTGGAGAGAAACTGTAAGGAGGTGACAGTCAGCGCCTGCACAGGCAATAGCGAAGTCATCAACATAGAGTGATGACCAAATATTTGATGGAAGACTAGAGGCCAAATCATTAATAGCAAGGAGAAAAAGTGTTGTGCTCAGAACACATCCCTGGGGGACACCTTCAGCTTGGATAAAGTCCGGGGAGAGCACATTATTAACCCGAACACGGAAATGCCTGTCAGTTAAAAAGTTCTTAAGGAAGGATGGTAGATTGCCTCGAAGGCCTAAGGAGTGGGCTTGGGCTAAAATATTATACCTCCAAGTTGTGTCATATGCCTTCTCAAGGTCAAAAAATATGGCAATAACTGAGTGGTTATTCGCAAAGGCATTACGAACATACGTATCCAAGCGTAGTAAGGGGTCTATGGTAGAACGTCCCTTACGAAAGCCATATTGACGAGTGGAGAGACTGTTGTGTGTCTCTAAATACCACACTAAACGTCTATTTACTAGGCGTTCCATTACTTTGCAAACTGCACTGGTAAGAGCAATGGGACGATAGTGGGAGGTTTCATGTCCCGTAGTGCCTGGTTTGCGGAAAGGGAGAACAATGGCGGATTTCCACAGCTGTGGAAGAACTCCTTGTGACCAAATAAGATTGTAAAGGCGTAATAGGACTGCAAGGGCTGACTGATGTAAATGTTGTAGCATACGAATATGAATGTCGTCGGGCCCAGCTGCCGATGATCGACAAGCTGAGAGTGTTGCCTCCAGTTCTTGAAGTGTAAAAGGCACATTATACTGTTCTTCTCTGAGAGAAGAAAAGTCCAAGGGTGCTAACTCTCTGGCAGACTTTGAGGAAAGAAATGAGGGGCATAGATGGAGTCCCTGAGAAATACGGACCAGATGATTGCCAATTTCATTGGCAACATCTAGTGGGTTTGCTATATCAACACCGGCAACCCGCAGAACAGGAGCCGGGTCAGGAGAATATTTACCACTCAGTTTTCGTACTTTTTTCCAGACTGCACTCATAGAGGAAGCAGAGGTGATGGTGGAGACATAATCTCGCCAGCAAGTGCGTTTAGCGTCACGGATGACACGGCGAGCGATCGCACGCTTCTGTTTAAAATCAAGGAGTCGCTCTGTGGTTCTATTGTACCGGTACCTGCCCCATGCAGCGCGTTTCAAACGTACTGCACGAGCACAAGCAGGAGACCACCAAGGCACGCATTTCTGAGAATGCCTGCCCGAAGTTTGGGGTATAGAATGAGAAGCTGCGGTGAAAACGGAGGACGAGAAGAGGTGTAAAAGCTCATCGATGGAGGACGAAGAAGGAACCTCTTTAAAAACAGTTAGGTGTGAGTAAAGGTTCCAATTTGCCCGATTAAATTGCCAGCGTGGGGTGCGAAGAGGTGGCAAATATGAAGGGGAAGTAAGAATGATTGGGAAATGATCACTGTCATGTAAGTCCGGGAGAACAGACCAAGTGAAGTCTAATGCGGCGGAGGAAGAGCAGACTGAGAGATCGATGCAAGAGAGAGTATGAGTCCGAGGATCAAAATGGGTGTGAGTACCTGTATTTAAAACATGGAGGGGGTGGGTGGCAAGAAAAGCCTCTAACTGAATTCCACGGGAATCACAGTGAGACCCCCCCAGAGGAAATGGTGGGCATTAAAATCACCAAGTAACAGAATCGGTGGCGGTAATGACGAAACAAGGAAGGCAAAATCCGGAATAGATAATGCCCGAGAAGGAGAGAGATATAAAGAACAGAGCGTATACCACCTATGTAAGTGGATACGGGCTGCTGTGTAATGCAGCGAAGTATGAACAAATAGCTGATGGTACGGAATATCAGTGCGGAGAAGAAGGGCACTTTCATTAAAGGTCCCATCAGGAAAAGGATCTGAAGAATACAATAAATTATAGCCTGAGATGTGAGAAATAACAGCAGAGTGTAATTTTGGTTCCTGTAAGCAAACACCAACAGGGGCAAACTGGGAGAGTAACATCTGAAGCTCACCCCGATTACCCCTGAGGCCGCGTATATTCCACTGTAAATAGGCCATGATTGGCAATGATAAAGATACTTGAAATCCGCAGGTAAGGGTTCCTACGGACTAGAAGGGTTAGAAAAGTCCACATGCGGAGGCAGTGGAAAACGTTCAAGCAGCGAAGGAACGGTGCGCTGTGAAGAAAGGAGTTGCGCAGATGGAGCAGAGGAGAGAGAAAGAGCGGAAGGTGGATCAGTGTCCATTGATGGTTTGGTCTCTGCAATATATTCAGAGATTGCTTCAAGTGTTTCGGAATTCAGAGATGTCGTATGGGAGACAATATTGGGAATGGTAGGGGGAGGATGAGTAAAGATTGGAACTGTATTGGACTGTACCAAGGTAGGGGGGGGCGAAAGAGTGGAGGGAACTGGAGAAGCGTGGCAGGGGACAGAAGAGGCAGGAACCTGGGAGGTGGCAGAAGAGGAAGAAACTTGGGAGGGAACAGGGGAGGAAGGTACATTACAAGGAGGAGGGTGAACCTCTGCACTTGTAACTGAGCCAGTGAGAGGGGAAGAACCAGGGACAGAGACAGGGAGGGTAAAATGAGGAGGTGGAAGATGGGTAGGAGGTGTTAACGGACCTTTTTTTGACTTTTGAGAAGTAGAGGGACGATTGGGAGGAGGTGTCGTACGAGGTCTCGTCGATACTGAGGCTTGTGAGAGAGAACTCGAAGAAGCGAGATTAGACTGAGGCGTTGAAGTAGGGACGTCTGAGCCGAGGACAGCAAAAGGATTAGATACAGGAGTGATTATGGGAGAGGTAACCACAGAGGTGGGTGTAGAAGATGGGATACCAGAAGTGGGAGGACGTTTTGAAACACGGGAATAAGAAACACGTGGGAGTCTCCCTTGGAGGCGGAGATGAGAAACTGCCATGGCATAAGGGAGACCTTCTGTCTCTTTGAGGTAACGGATTTCCCGCTCGTTTAAATAGACCTGACAACGGCGAGAGTACGAAGGGTGAGCCTCATGACAGTTAAGGCAAGAGGGAGATCGATTGCAAGACGTACTAGAATGGTCATCGGCACCACAGACTGGGCATTCGGCGATAGATCTGCAATATTTCGCTGGATGGCCAAATCGCCAGCAATTTCTACACTGTTGTGGTGTAGGGATCACCTTTCGAACTTGTAACCGATGTCCTGCTATATAAACTGAGGATGGGAGTTCTCGGCTGTCAAAAGTTAAACGAGCCACATTGCTAGGGTATCGTCTCCGCCCACGGGCAGGAAGAACGTAAGTGTCTACCTTGAGGATTGGGAGATCTTGGAGTTCCAGCTGTTCTAGAATGTCAGTGCCACATGTCTGGAAATTTTGTTGAACTATGGTATGGGGCAGAATGACGGTACCACTACAAGAATTGAGGGAATGATGTTTTTCAAGAGTGACAGGAACAGTATCGATATGGGAAAGACGAGAGAGCTCATGAGCCTGGGTAGCATTCTGTACGGTAATGATGCGCGTACCGCTCTTAAGAGCATGAAAAGAAATATCTTTACCAACATGGCGTAGGAGTGCCTTGCCAATACTATGGTCAGAAAGATAGGCAGTAGAGGAAGTTGGTCGTAAAGTGAAGAATTTAGTCCACTGTTCAGTCTGAAACTGAGCGTGGAAAGGTAGTGAAGGACGTGTCGATCGTTTCTGAGAAGAACGAGAAGGTGGAGAAGTATCATCAGCAGGTAATTGTCGTTGGCGTTTAGGCGTGGGACCAGAGTTGGTCCGACGTGGAACGGGTCGGCGATTTGAAAATTGCCGCACCGTAGAGGGAGAGGCCGGAAGCATAGTCAGAGGAGAGCGAAGGTCCGATAAATCGAAGGAGTCAGTCGAGGCCTCAGTACCTGAAGCGGGTGAGGAAACAGCACCGGCAATAGGTACAGAGGCATGAGGAATGTCTGAAGAGTGGTCCAAAGACGAGGCGGGGTCAGAACGGGGTGCGGTATCAAGAAGGGGCCCGGGGGTACCAGGTTCATGGACTAGGGCTGCCATGGTTAGGTTACTTCTTTCTTTTTGTTTTTAAGAAAAAAAAAGAAAGAAGAAAAGAAAATAAAAATAAAAAAAAGAAAAAAAAGGGGGGACCGGGGAGGGATAGTTCCTAGGAGGAATGAAAGGGCCAGAAATCTCCCTCCGCGCCCAAGAGGACCTCAGCACCGCAAGTAGCGCAGATGCAGCATGGAACCCGTGCCATACCCTACCCATCATGCTAGTAAACTAACAATCCGGGATAGCAACCTCACATCTGCCGAGCTACCTCGGTGGACAAAAGAGAGGGCGGCCGGATATCCACCACAAAGCATACCTCCTTCGGCCACCACCCCCGGAATCCGAAAGGTGGCTTCCAGAGATACACTCGTCGCCCGAAAGACACCCAAAGCTACTCCGGGATACCGGAGAGGGATCGGGACATCCCCAGGCGATCCAGATTCCACGGCAAACTACGCCACCGCTAAGAACCTCAACGGAATGGGATGGACCCCGGTATCCTTTCCCCTACCTAGGAACTAGCGCGCCTGTGGGAGAAATCCCAAAGGACAAAAAGAGGAAGGGCAAAAGGGAGGGTTGGGGAGGAGGAAGAGGAAAGGAAAAAGGGGAGGATGGGGAGGATGGGATAGGGGAGGGGAGATTGGGGGGTAATTAGGTTCATTCTGGTAAAGTTTTTCATATCTGTTGTAATGTTAATATAAATAACACAGTTAACTTTGATTCTAATATATCATCTTTTATATTAACTAATTTTCACTCAGTTGAGATACTTAGTAATTTTAACTTTTAAGTTATAGATAATAAAATATTACAAGTACCCTAATGTGAATACGTCACATAATTTGACTTATTTGTGTTATCCTTGATAATTTACACACTGTATAATAATTGTAATTATGTGAAACTGTGCCTCAATAAACTTTCTTAATTAATAAACCCTGATGTTCTATAGTTTATTATTAAACCATGATATACTAGAGTCGATTATAAAAGTGAAGCTATAAAGTTGACCAGCAACTCCTGATGATATAGAGACGCTCTATAATCCTTGATACTATAAATCTGATATATAACCCCATTGTACATAGATGAAATATTAACCCCGAAGCTTTACTGATGATTAATAAATCCTAATGCTTTAAGGATGATCAGAAAAATCTATTTCTATTAAGTATATTTTTAAGCCTTTATAACAATAGAAGGTTAAATATAAAATAAGTTTGTTACAAGGTGTTGCAGGAAGGTGATGGGTTGCAGTGTGTGAGGGACGGAGGGAAGTGTATACACATGTTCAACAACTGCAGTGTTCCCTTGACTGACAACAATGACTGTCCTCATGGCACCTTCTGCTGCACCAGTCAGTATATTACATTATATTTCTTTATATATTAAAGTAACAATATAACTAAAGTACTGAGAGTTATGTGTGTTGTGGTCTAATGTGTTATTGTTATGAAACGGAAGACATGAATGAATTTGTTTGTTAATATATATTTGTGCGAACATGTTATAGGAGTATAAGAACTAACAGGGAGTCAAACTATGGTTCATGCAAGTAGCAAGAGCAGTACTGTACCATTCAGTAACGAGGGTTCTAAAGCATCTTTCTTTCTAATTACGTTGTCAAATGCACCAAAATATAATCACTCATGACATGACTTATTTCTTTTTCCTCACTACTTTCTCTATATTATCATTGCCTTCTCTACTATTTGTTTTGTTCTGCAGGGATTTTGTGTTAATCATATTGGTTATTAGCTCTCGTGCGGTGCTCTTCTGTTCTCTTGCTCCTGTAAACTACCTCCACTATGACCATCACCACTATATCTTCGCTAACTCTCCACTCTCTGCATCTTTTTTGTTAGCTGCAGTTACTATTTAAAGCGTCCTCTATCAGTGAATCATACTACTAATACAACAACTACTACAACTACCAGTATTGTTCTACAGCCTCTCTCTCGTTATATTCTGGTTCCTTTCCCGCCGCTCGTTACTGTGCATCCAGGTAGTGGTCCATGTTACGTTGCCTTAAAGATGAGTACCTATGTGCGGGTTATACGTAATATATATATATATATATATATATATATATATATATATATATATATATATATATATATATATATATATATATATATATATATATATATATATATATATATATATATATATATATATATATATATATATATATATATATATATATATATATATATATATATGGAGAAAGGTTTAAGAGGTCAACTCCCCCATCGGCCCGGTCTGAGACTAGGCCTCGTTGTGGATCAGGGTCTGATCAACCAGGCTGTTGCTGCTGGTTGCACGTAAACAGACGTACGAACCACAACCCAGCTGATCAGGTACTTACTTTGCATCTCCTGCCGAGTCTTTTGCTTTCGGAGGGAATGATTTTCATATGCAAGTTTTTTACTAATCCCTCTAGGATTTTCCAAGAGTATATTATTATGCGTCTTTCTCGTCCGCATTTCAGGAAACACAAATCAAGGGACTTCAACCGGTCCGAGTAATTTAGGTGCTTTATCATACTTATTTGTAATGTGAAAGTTCTCTCTACATTCTCCAGGTCAACAATTTCGCCTGCCTTGATTGAGGAAGTTAGTGTACAGCAGTATTCCAGTAAAGAGAAAACAAGCGATTTAAAGAGAACCATGATAGACTTGGTGCCCTTAGTTCTGAAGGTTCTCATTATCCATCTAATCATTTTTCTAGCACATGAGGAAGAGACATTGTTGTGGTCTTTGAAGGTGAGATCCTCGGACATTATCACTCCCACATCCTTCACAGTAATTTCTCGCTCTATTGTGTGGTTAGAATTTGTTTTATACCTTGATATAGTTTTACTTTCCTCAAGTTTTCCATATCTCAGTAGTTGAAATTTCTCTTCATTGAACTTCATATTGTTTTGATTGGTCCATTTGAAGATTTAGTTGATGTCCGCTTGGAGTCTTGTGGTGACTTCGATGGAGGTCACTGTTATGGCTATTTGGGTTTCATCTGCAGAGGAAGACATAGAGCTATGGCTTCCATCTCTGTCTATGTCAGATATGAGGAAAAGGTAAAGGATGGGAGAGAGAACTATGCCTTGTGGAACAGAGCTTTTCACTTTGTCCTCCTCAGACTTTACTCTGTTTACTCTTACTCTTTGTGTTCTATTTGTTAAGAAGTTATAGATCCATCTACCAACTTCTCCTGTTATTCCTTTATCACTCAATTTGTGCGCTATTACACTGTGGTCGCACTTGTCGAAGGCTCACGCAAAGTCTATGTATAAAACATCCTCTAAAGCATCCAGGACCTTGTTATAATGGTGCAGTAGCTGGGACAGGTAGGAGCGACCTGCTCTAAACCCGTGTTGCGCTGGGTTGTGTAACTGATGGGTATTTACGTGGTTGTCGATCTTGCTTCTTAGAACCCTTTCAAAGAATATTATGATACGGTATGTTAGCGCTATCAGTTTGTAGTCCTTTGAAATTGCTTTACTGCCACCTTTGTGGAGTGGGGCTATGTCTGTTGTTTTTAGTGACTGCAATGACTCCTGTGTCCATGCTCTTTCTCCAAAGAATGCTGAAGGCACGTGACAGAGGTTTCTTGCAGTTCCTGAGGATCACTGAGTTCCTCGAGTTTGGGTCTGGGACAGCGCATCAGCATGTCATTAATTGCCTTTTCGAAGTCATGTGGTGTTAGGATAACATCAGAGATTTTTGAAATTGCCAAATTTTGAGTCCCGGTCATAACATAATTCGTTTAGATTGTCGACCTCTAGTCTGGTTAGCGGATCGCTGAACACTGAGTCATATGGCTGTCATCTGTGTAGGTCCCACCTCGTCTAAAACAGGTCCAATAAAGGATGTTGTTTTTCTATGATGATTTTTTTACCCAGCTCTTTGAGGAACTTTAGAGCACACTTGCTCCATGCTCCAAGAGTCTCCGACCCCATTGGGATGAAGTTATAACAAGGGAGGAGGCCTTCACATCTGCGGATCTTCTAGATCTCCTTGTAGCTGACAGCTACACCCCCTACAACTTAAGAGTATGGAAAGTAGGTGTCTGCCATTGTGGAGGCACAGGTGTAGTCCCAGACAATCTGCTTACCATCCTTCCAGGGAAGCACAGTAGCTCCATCAGTACGCTTTTGACTTCTGTCACACCTCTGTACGTGAGGTTCCCGTTCAGCTGGGCAACGGGCTGTGGCGAGGCTTCTCTTTATGATGTCGTTGACCTCCTCATGTCTAGCATACTGATGTGTGACACACGAGACCATGAACTCCAAAATGATCAGCCGTCGCCCTGCCGCAGGTACACCTTTGTTCGGTGAGTATGGGGGCGGGTAGGCGAAGAGCAACACTAATCCGAATGGCCTGTGGGTCGAATCGAATGCCCACGGAGGAATTGGGAACAGCTAAAAGGAAATCTCCTGAATGTGGTGCCATCAAAGCTAGGAGACGAGCTTTGTACTTTCTTGAGGCGTTGGTGAGCAATGTGTTGGCGAATTTTTCCATGGTCATTTTCTCCCAGTGGAAATGTTTGTGCTCTCTGGGAGAAGCTGGTCACCTGGAGAAGTGGGCAAGGGTATCCCACCGCACGACTATCTCAATATACCTGGAGTTTTGAGCTTCTACCACAACTCTCAAGCTTTTGGGGGCAATCTCCTTGACTAGTCTACTGGAAGCCAACGACGAGGACAGAAATGCAGGTAAAGCTACCTGTGCACCCCTATGAACATATATATATATATATATATATATATATATATATATATATATATATATATATATATATATATATATATATATATATATATATATACATATATATATGTATATATATATATATATATATATATACATATATATAAATATATATAAATATATATTTTTTTATTTTTTTTTATTATCACACTGGCCGATTCCCACCAAGGCAGGGTGGCCCGAAAAAGAAAAACTTTCACCATCATTCACTCCATCACTGTCTTGCCAGAAGGGTGCTTTACACTACAGTTTTTAAACTGCAACATTAACACCCCTCCTTCAGAGTGCAGGCACTGTACTTCCCATCTCCAGGACTCAAGTCCGGCCTGCCGGTTTCCCTGAACCCCTTCATAAATGTTACTTTGCTCACACTCCAACAGCACGTCAAGTATTAAAAACCATTTGTCTCCATTCACTCCTATCAAACACGCTCACGCATGCCTGCTGGAAGTCCAAGCCCCTCGCACACAAAACCTCCTTTACCCCCTCCCTCCAACCTTTCCTAGGCCGACCCCTACCCCGCCTTCCTTCCACTACAGACTGATACACTCTTGAAGTTATTCTGTTTCGCTCCATTCTCTCCACATGTCCGAACCACCTCAACAACCCTTCCTCAGCCCTCTGGACAACAGTTTTGGTAATCCCGCACCTCCTCCTAACTTCCAAACTACGAATTCTCTGCATTATATTCACACCACACATTGCTCTCAGACATGACATCTCCACTGCCTCCAGCCTTCTCCTCGCTGCAACATTCATCACCCATGCTTCACACCCATATAAGAGCGTTGGTAAAACTATACTCTCATACATTCCCCTCTTTGCCTCCAAGGACAAAGTTCTTTGTCTCCACAGACTCCTAAGTGCACCACTCACCCTTTTCCCCTCATCAATTCTATGATTCACCTCATCTTTCATAGACCCATCCGCTGACACGTCCACTCCCAAATATCTGAATACATTCACCTCCTCCATACTCTCTCCCTCCAATCTGATATCCAATCTTTCATCACCTAATCTTTTTGTTATCCTCATAACCTTACTCTTTCCTGTATTCACTTTCAATTTTCTTCTTTTGCACACCCTACCAAATTCATCCACCAATCTCTGCAACTTCTCTTCAGAATCTCCCAAGAGCACAGTGTCATCAGCAAAGAGCAACTGTGACAACTCCCACTTTATGTGTGATTCTTTATCTTTTAACTCCACGCCTCTTGCCAAGACCCTCGCATTTACTTCTCTTACAACCCCATCTATAAATATATTAAACAACCACGGTGACATCACACATCCTTGTCTAAGGCCTACTTTTACTGGGAAATAATTTCCCTCTTTCCTACATACTCTAACTTGAGCCTCACTATCCTCGTAAAAACTCTTCACTGCTTTCAGTAACCTACCTCCTACACCATACACCTGCAACATCTGCCACATTGCCCCCCTATCCACCCTGTCATACGCCTTTTCCAAATCCATAAATGCCACAAAGACCTCTTTAGCCTTATCTAAATACTGTTCACTTATATGTTTCACTGTAAACACCTGGTCCACACACCCCCTACCTTTCCTAAAGCCTCCTTGTTCATCTGCTATCCTATTCTCCGTCTTACTCTTAATTCTTTCAATAATAACTCTACCATACACTTTGCCAGGTATACTCAACAGACTTATCCCCCTATAATTTTTGCACTCTCTTTTATCCCCTTTGCCTTTATACAAAGGAACTATGCATGCTCTCTGCCAATCCCTAGGTACCTTACCCTCTTCCATACATTTATTAAATAATTGCACCAACCACTCCAAAACTATATCCCCACCTGCTTTTAACATTTCTATCTTTATCCCATCAATCCCGGCTGCCTTACCCCCTTTCATTTTACCTACTGCCTCACGAACTTCCCCCACACTCACAACTGGCTCTTCCTCACTCCTACAAGATGTTATTCCTCCTTGTCCTATACACGAAATCACAGCTTCCCTATCTTCATCAACATTTAACAATTCCTCAAAATATTCCCTCCATCTTCCCAATACCTCTAACTCTCCATTTAATAACTCTCCTCTCCTATTTTTAACTGACAAATCCATTTGTTCTCTAGGCTTTCTTAACTTGTTAATCTCACTCCAAAACTTTTTCTTATTTTCAACAAAATTTGTTGATAACATCTCACCCACTCTCTCATTTGCTCTCTTTTTACATTGCTTCACCACTCTCTTAACCTCTCTCTTTTTCTCCATATACTCTTCCCTCCTTGCATCACTTCTACTTTGTAAAAACTTCTCATATGCTAACTTTTTCTCCCTTACTACTCTCTTTACATCATCATTCCACCAATCGCTCCTCTTCCCTCCCGCACCCACTTTCCTGTAACCACAAACTTCTGCTGAACACTCTAACACTACATTTTTAAACCTACCCCATACCTCTTCGACCCCATTGCCTATGCTCTCATTAGCCCATCTATCCTCCAATAGCTGTTTATATCTTACCCTAACTGCCTCCTCTTTTAGTTTATAAACCTTCACCTCTCTCTTCCCTGATGCTTCTATTCTCCTTGTATCCCATCTACCTTTTACTCTCAGTGTAGCTACAACTAGAAAGTGATCTGATATATCTGTGGCCCCTCTATAAACATGTACATCCTGAAGTCTACTCAACAGTCTTTTATCTACCAATACATAATCCAACAAACTACTGTCATTTCGCCCTACATCATATCTTGTATACTTATTTATCCTCTTTTTCTTAAAATATGTATTACCTATAACTAAACCCCTTTCTATACAAAGTTCAATCAAAGGGCTCCCATTATCATTTACACCTGGCACCCCAAACTTACCTACCACACCCTCTCTAAAAGTTTCTCCTACTTTAGCATTCAGGTCCCCTACCACAATTACTCTCTCACTTGGTTCAAAGGCTCCTATACATTCACTTAACATCTCCCAAAATCTCTCTCTCTCCTCTGCATTCCTCTCTTCTCCAGGTGCATACACGCTTATTATGGCCCACTTCTCGCATCCAACCTTTACTTTAATCCACATAATTCTTGAATTTACACATTCATATTCTCTTTTCTCCTTCCATAACTGATCATTTAACATTACTGCTACCCCTTCCTTTGCTCTAACTCTCTCAGATACTCCAGATTTAATCCCATTTATTTCCCCCCACTGAAACTCTCCTACCCCCTTCAGCTTTGTTTCGCTTAGGGCCAGGACATCCAACTTTTTTTGATTCATAACATCAGCAATCATCTGTTTCTTGTCATCCGCACTACATCCACGCACATTTAAGCATCCCAGTTTTATAAAGTTTTTCTTCTTCTCTTTTTTAGTAAGTGTCTACAGGAGAAGGGGTTACTAGCCCATTGCTCCCGGCATTTTAGTCGCCTCATACGACACGCATGGCTTACGGAGGAAAGATATATAAATATATATATGTATATATATATATATTTATATATATATATAAATATATATATATATATATATATATATATATATATATATATATATATATATATATATATATATATATATATATATATATATATATATATATGCAATAAGATCACAGTAAACAGGTGATTTCAGAATATGCAAAACAACCACTCTGAAAGAATAGAGAAATTCCAAGCGCTTTCGTGACTTTTCACATTGATAATGTGAGTAATCACGAAACATATATGTATATATATATATATATATATATATATATATATATATATATATATATATATATATATATATATATATATATATATATATATATCTAGATATATATATATACATACATATATATATTTATTTTTATTTTATTATCACACTGGCCGATTCCCACCAAGGCAGGGTGGCCCGAAAAAGAAAAACTTTCTCCATCATTCACTCCATCACTGTCTTGCCAGAAGGGTGCTTTACACTACAGTTTTTAAACTGCAACATTAACACCCCTCCTTCAGAGTGCAGGCACTGTACTTCCCATCTCCAGGACTCAAGTCCGGCCTGCCGGTTTCCCTGAATCCCTTCATTAATGTTACTTTGCTCACACTCCAACAGCACGTCAAGTATTAAAAACCATTTGTCTCCATTCACTCCTATCAAACACGCTCACGCATGCCTGCTGGAAGTCCAAGCCCCTCGCACACAAAACCTCCTTTACCCCCTCCCTCCAACCCTTCCTAGGCCGACCCCTACCCCGCCTTCCTTCCACTACAGACTGATACACTCTTGAAGTCATTCTGTTTCGCTCCATTCTCTCTACATGTCCGAACCACCTCAACAACCCTTCCTCAGCCCTC
>NW_027198911.1:0-37927 GCF_038502225.1 Cherax quadricarinatus
GAAAGCAATGAACTATAGACCGACATCACTGACATGCATACCAAGCAATGGAATGGAGATGATAATAGTGAGAGAAGTGGTGTCATAAACGGTAATTAACACAGGTTCAGAGGCCACAAATCTTATCTGATCAACCTGTTGGAATTCTATAACACAGTGAAACAGGAGAGAGAGGAATGGGTGGATTGCATATTCTTAGACTGCAAGAAGGCACTTGATAACGTATCCCCACAAATCCCTGAGGTGTCGGGAGGAAAAACAGGGAACGTACTCCGGGGAATTAAAGAGTACCGTAGGGAAAGGAAGCAAAGAGCGATGGTCCAATTAGAGATGTCTGGATGGAGGAGAGTAATAAGCGGGGATCCAATGGATCGGTATTAAGACCAATACTGTTTCATATTTATGTGAATGACATACCAGATGGTACTTAGTCAGATGTATTCAGATATACTTATTATGTAAAACTAATGATGAGAAAAATAAGAGACGAAGACTGGGAAAGGCCACAGATAGATCTGAGCTAACCGCCACATGGCTACATACACATATTTGTGTATGTGCGGGTTATTACCCACACATAGAAAAGAGGAGCATACGACGACGTTTCGGTCCGACTTGGACCATTTACAACGTCGTCGTAAGTTCCTCTCTTCTATGTGCGGGTTATTTGTGTATCGTTCCAGTCACGGTATTGTGCCTTTTTTTGTTATGTTGGCCACATTAAAGGTTGCTTTAAATCAGCCCCCAGCAAATGCAAGGTTATGAAGACTGGAGAAGGGGCAAGAAGACTGGACACGAAATAAGTCATCAGGTGACAGAGGCTGCAGACCTCACTCACCTAGGGGTGAACATAGTGCCAAGTATTTCGCCGGTGGCTCACATCAACTGAATAACCTCTGCAGCCAATGTTCGTCTTGCAAACCTAAGAGAATCCTCATTTTCAAGCTCTATATACCACACACGTCAAGCTTCTCGGTGTTTGCAGCACCAATATGCAGTCAACACTAGAAAAGCATGTTAAGAAACTGGAAAAAGTACATGCAACGAGGCATATTTCACAGCTATGGGTTAGATCGAAGAAGAGAGGCTATCGGAAGTGAGCCTAACCTGAAGTCTACCTGGAGGGTATTCCGGGGATCAACACCCCCGCGGCCCGGTCTACGACGAAGCCTCTTGTGGATCAGGGTCTGATCAATCAGGCTGTTACTGCTGACCGCACGTAGTCCAATATACGAACTACAACCCGGCTGATCCAGCACCGACTTTAAGTATCTGTCCAGCTCCCTCTTGAAGGCAGCCAGGAGTCTATTGGTGATTCCCCTTATGCATGGTGGGAGACTGCTGAACAGTCTTGGGCCCCGGACACTTATTGTGTTTTCTCTTAGTGCACCAATGGCGCCCCTAATTTTCATTAGGGGGTATTTTGCAGCGTCTGCCCAGTCTTTTACTTTCGTAGGCAGTGATTTGCGTGTGCAGACTCGGGACCATTCCTTCTAGGATTTTCCAAGTGTAGATTATGATATATATCTCTCGTCCAAGTGTTCCCAGTAGTTAAGGTGTTTGATGGAACTTATATGTATATTAATTAAAGGTTCTCTGTATATTCTCTAGATATGCAGTTTCATCTGCTTTGAACGGAGATGTTAATGTACAGCAATATTCCAGCCTAGAAAGAACAAGTGATTTAAAAAGGATCATTGGCTTGGCATCTCTTGTTTTGAATGTTCTCATTATCCATCCTATCATTTTCTTCGCAGCTGTGACCATGACACTGTTGTGACCTTTGAAAGTGAGATCCTCAGACATTACCACTCCCAGGTCCCTCACATTATCCTTTTGCTCTATTTTATGATTACAGTTTGTAGAATACTCAGTTCTAATTATCTCCTCCAGTTTTCCATATCGGATTAGTTGGAAATTGTCTTCACTGAACATCATATTGTTTTCTGTTGCCCACTGGAAAACTTTGTTTATATCTTCTTGGAGGTTAACAGCGTCCTCAATAGATGACAGTCTGATGCAGATCATAGTATCGTCTGCAAAGGATGATACTGGTCTGTGGATTACATCTCTATATCTGATATGAGGATGAGGAACATGATGGGGACGAGTACTGTGCCTTGTGGAACAGAGCTTTTCACTATTGCAGCTTCCGATTTAACTCTGGTTACCACTACTCTTTGTGTTCGATTGGTTAGAAAGTTGAAGATCCATCTCCCCACTTTGCCAATTCTTTTAGCACGCATTTTGTGTGCTGTTACACCATTATCGCACTTGTCAAAGGCTTTTGAAAGTCTGTGTATATTACATCTGCATTCCGTTTTTCTTCCAGTGCATCCAAGACCTTATCATAATAATCCAGTAGTTGCGATAGGCAGGAGCGACCCACTCTGAACCCATGTTGCCCTGGATTGTGCTGTTTTGGGGAATCCAAGTGGTTTGCAATCTTGCTTCATAGCACTCTTTCAAAGGTTTTTATGTGGGACGTTAGAGCTATTGGTCTATAGTTCTTAGCTAATGCTTTGCTGCCACCTTTATGGAGTGGTGCTATATCCGTTGTTTTAAGTGACTGTGGAATTTCACTCATGTCTAAGCTCCTCCAGAGTATACTTAGGGCACGCGAAAGTGGTTTCTTGCAGGTTTCTTAATGAACACAGAGTTCAACGAGTTTAAACCTGGGGTTGAGTGCATGGGCATGTTGTCAATGGCTTTCTCAAAGTGTGTCTGAGTTAAGGTAATGTCAGAAATTTGGCTTACAGACAGAAGAACCAGAGAAGACATGATAATATTGTATAAAATATTCAGAGGATTAATAGAGTAGAGAAGGCTAGGCTGTTTTCAGTCCAGGAAACAGGAGCTCGACGGCACAGGGATATCAGGAAGTATTTCTTCAGTCTAAGGCGATCAGGAAGTGGAATGATCTCGAAGAAAAAGTGATGGAGGCAAGTTTCTTTATAACATTTTATGAGCTGTCACCATAATGCACTAGCAGCAAGTTAGAGGTAGGCCCAGGAGCTGAGTCTCGACCCCTGCAACCATATCTAGGTAAGCACGCACACACACACACACACACACACACACACACACACACACACATACAGGGGTATGCCCTACGAAGAAAGGTGGAGGGAAATCGGACTGACGACACTGGAGGACAGGAGGGTCAGGGGAGACATGATAACGACATACAAAATACTGCGTGGAATAGATAAGGTGGATAGAGACAGGATGTTCCAGAGAAGGGACACAGAAACAAGAGGTCACAATTGGAAGCTGAAGACTCAGACGAGTCGCAGGGATGTTAGGAAGGATTTCTTCAGCAACAGAGTAGACATGAAGTGGAATAGCCTAGCAAGTGATGTAGTGGAGGCAGGAACCATACATAGCTTTAAGACGAGGTATGACATGGCTCAGGAAGCAGAGAGAGAGAGAGGACCTAGTAGCGATCAGTGAAGAGGCGTGGCCAGGAGCTGAGTCTCGACCCCTGCAACCACAATTAGGTGAGTACACACAAACACACACACACACACACACACACACACACACACACACACACACACACAAACACACACACACAGGAGTTCCGGAGTGTGTACCTCGACCGAGACAGAACACAGGACGAAAGGAAGACAATGAAAGAGAGAGTTCAAAAACGAAAGGAGAAATGGGAGGAAATGAAAAAGGAGAGCAGAATAACCCAGGATCAAATGGAAGGACAAGCGCACCCCCCAGAAACACCTGCAGAAGGACTCCAGCCACGACACCCCCAAGGCAACTGAACATTCCAAACCAACCATCACACACCGATCCCTCTGTTTCCACCCCCCGCACCACAGTTACAGTATTAGAACAGAAGTTGAAGGTTTGGTACACAAATGCAGATGGATTAACGAATAAACATGAGGAATGGCAAGAAAGAATCAATGAGAAGTCCCCAGACATCATAGCAGTTACAGAAACAAAACTCATGGAGACAATAACAGATGCAATCTTCCCACCAGGATACCAGATCATGAGGAAAGATAGAAGGGGTAGGGGGGGAGGTGGGGTTGCTCTGCTCGTAAAAAACAGATGGAAATTCGAGAAAATGGAAGGAATAGATGAGACAGGAGAAAGAGACTACATAGCAGGTACACTTCAGTCTGGGGAACACAAAGTGGTCATTGCAGTGATGTATAATCCACCACAGAACTGCAGGAGGCCAAGAGAGGAATATGAAGAGAGCAACAGAGCAATGGTGGACACACTTGCTGAGGTGGCAAGAAGAGCTCACTCCAGCAGAGCAAAGTTGCTGGTTATGGGGGATTTCAACCACAGGGAGATTGACTGGGAAAACCTGGAGCCACATGGGGGTCCCGAAACATGGAGAGCCAGGATGTTGGACGTGGTGCTGGAAAACCTCATGCACCAACATGTTAAGGACACTACCAGAGTGAGAGGGGAGGATGAACCAGCAAGATTGGACCTTGTGTTCACCCTGGGCAGCTCAGACATTGAGGACATCAAGTATGAGAGTCCCCTAGGAGCTAGCGACCACGTGGTTCTGTGCTTTGAATACATAGTAGAGCTGCAAGTGGAGAGAATAACAGGAGTAGAATGGGAAAAGCCTGACTATAAAAGAGGGGACTACATAGGGTTGAAGAACTTCATGCGGGAGGTCCAGTGGGACAGAGAACTGGCAGGAAAGCCAGTAAATGAAATGATGGAATATGTAGCAACAAAATGCAAGGAGGCAGTGGAAAGGTTCATTCCCAAGGGCAACAGTAACAACGGGAAGACCAGAACAAGCCCCTGGTTTACCCGACGGTGTAAGGAGGCAAAAACAAAGTGCAATAGAGAATGGAAAAAGTACAGAAGGCAGAGAACACACGAAAATAGGGAGATCAGTCGCAGAGCCAGGAATGAGTACGCACAGGTAAGGAGGGAGGCCCAGCGACAGTATGAAAATGACATAGCATCGAGAATCAAGACTGACCCGAAACTGTTGTATAGCCACATCAGGAGGAAGACAACAGTCAAAGACCAGGTGATCAGATTAAGGACAGAAGGTGGAGAACTCACAAGAAATGATCAGGAGGTATGTGAGGAGCTGAACAGGAGATTTAAGGAAGTTTTTACAGTAGAGACAGGAAGGGCTGTGGGAAGACAGCACAGAAGGGAACATCAAGAGGGAATATACCAACAAGTGTTGGATGACATACGAACAACTGAGGAGGAGGTGAAGAAGCTCTTAAGTGACCTTGACACCTCAAAGGCGATGGGACCGGACAACATCTCCCCATGGGTCCTTAGAGAAGGAGCAGAGATGCTGTGTGTGCCTCTAACCACAATCTTCAACACATCCCTTGAAACTGGGCAACTACCTGAGAAATGGAAGACAGCTAATGTAGTCCCCATATTTAAGAAAGGAAACAGAAACGAGGCACTAAACTACAGACCTGTGTCTCTGACATGTATTGTGTGCAAAGTCATGGAGAAGATTATCAGGAGGAGAGTGGTCGAACACCTGGAAAGGAACAAGATTATAAATGAAAACCAGCATGGGTTCATGGAAGGCAAATCTTGTATCACAAACCTCCTGGAGTTTTATGACAAGGTAACAGAAGTAAGACACGAGAGAGAGGGTTGGGTAGATTGCGTTTTCCTAGACTGCAGGAAGGCCTTTGACACAGTTCCCCACAAGAGATTAGTGCAGAAGCTGGAGGATCAGGCACACATAAAAGGAAGGGCACTGCAATGGATAAGGGAATACCTGACAGGGAGGCAGCAACGAGTCATGGTACGTGAAGAGGTATCACAGTGGGCGCCTGTTACGAGCGGGGTCCCACAGGGGTCAGTTCTAGGACCAGTGCTATTTTTGATATATGTGAACGACATGATGGAAGGAATAGACTCTGAAGTGTCCCTGTTCGCAGATGACGTGAAGTTGATGAGAAGAATTAAATCGGACGAGGATGAGGCAGGACTGCAAAGAGACCTGGAGAGGCTGGACATGTGGTCCAGTAACTGGCTCCTCGAATTCAATCCAGCCAAATGCAAAGTCATGAAGATTGGGGAGGGGCAAAGAAGACCGCAGACAGAATATAGGCTAGGTGGACAAAGACTACAGACCTCACTCAGGGAGAAAGACCTTGGGGTGACCATAACACCGAGTACATCACCGGAGGCACACATCAACCAAATAACCGCTGCAGCATACGGGCGCCTGGCAAACCTGAGAATAGCGTTCCGATACCTCAATAAGGAATCGTTCAAGACACTGTACACTGTGTATGTTAGGCCCATACTGGAGTATGCAGCACCAGTCTGGAACCCACACCTGGTCAAGCACGTCAAGAAGTTAGAGAAAGTACAAAGGTTTGCAACAAGGCTAGTCCCAGAGCTCAAGGGAATGTCGTACGAGGAAAGGTTAAGGGAAATCGGACTGACGACACTGGAGGACAGAAGGGTCAGGGGAGACATGATAACGACATACAAGATACTGCGGGGAATAGACAAGGTGGACAGAGATAGGATGTTCCAGAGAGGGGACACAGGGACAAGGGGTCACAACTGGAAGCTGAAGACTCAGACGAGTCACAGGGACGTTAGGAAGTATTTCTTCAGTCATAGAGTTGTCAGCAAGTGGAATAGCCTAGCAAGTGAAGTAGTGGAGGCAGGAACCATACATAGTTTTAAGAAGAGGTATGACAAAGCTCAGGAAGCAGAGAGAGAGAGGATCCAGTAGCGATCAGTGAAGAGGCGGGGCCAGGAGCTGAGTCTCGACCCCTGCAACCACAATTAGGTGAGTACAATTAGGTGAGTACACACACACACACACACACACACACACACACACACACACACACACACACACACACACACACACACACACACAAAATATATGACAATTTAATGACCAACATTCTTGTGGAGTCAGGAACCTGGATGCGGGAGGTCGAGGGCAGTGACCAACACTCGAGTCATGAGCGACCATAACACCTGAGTCATGATTGAAGCGCTTGACGGTAGACCAACTCCGCCCCAGCCAACTGCCAACCCTGACCTGACCAACCTTTGTCTAACCTGACCTAAAACATCGAATATAATGTAGCGTAAACTATCCAAAATTAGATTCAACTAACCAAATTTAATCAAACATAACCAAACTTACTCTAATCACACCAAACTTAACATGATTTAACCAAAACTAACGTTACTTTTAACCTAACTAAACAAAACTTAACTTAGCCTAGGTAAAACGGTACTAAACTTAACTAAAGCTGACCTAGCTCAACCTAGCATTAGACAAAACAATACTCTCGTTGCATCCTCGTTACTAGAACAGTCAATACTCAAATTAATTCTCTTATGCTTATATATATATATATATATATATATATATATATATATATATATATATATATATATATATATATATATATATATATATATATATATATATATATATAAATATATATATATATATATATATATATATATATATATATTATTTTTATTATTATTATCACACTGGCCGATTCCCACAAAGGCAGGCTGGCCCGAAAAAGAAAAACTTTCACCATCATTCACTCCATCACTGTCTTGCCAGAAGGGTGCTTTACACTACAATTTTTAAACTGCAACATTAACACCCCTCCTTCAGAGTGCAGACACTGTACTTCCCATCTCCAGGACTCAAGTCCGGCCTGCCGGTTTCCCTGAACCCCTTCATAAATGTTACTTTGCTCACACTCCAACAGCACGTCAAGTATTAAAAACCATTTGTCTCCATTCACTCCTATCAAACACGCTCACGCATGCCTGCTGGAAGTCCAAGCCCCTCGCACACAAAACCTCCTTTACCTCCTCCCTCCAACCTTTCCTAGGCTGGCCCCTACCCCGCCTTCCTTCCACTACAGACTGATACACTCTTGAAGTCACTCTGTTTCGCTCCATTCTCTCCACATGTCCGAACCACCTCAACAACCCTTCCTCAGCCCTCTGTACAACAGTTTTGGTAATCCCACACCTCCTCCTAACTTCCAAACTACGAATTCTCTGCATTATATTCACACCACACATTGTCCTCAGACATGATATCTCCACTGCCTCCAGCCTTCTCCTCACTTCAGCATTCATCACCCATGCTTCACACCCATATAAGAGCGTTGGTAAAACTATACTCTCATACATTCCCCTCTTTGCCTCCAAGGACAAAGTTCTTTGTCTCCACAGACTCCTAAGTGCACCGCTCACCCTTTTCCCCTCATCAATTCTATGATTCACCTCATCTTTCATAGACCCATCCGCTGACACGTCCACTCCCAAATATCTGAATACATTCACTTCCTCCATACTCTCTCCCTCCAATCTGATATCCAATCTTTCATCACCTAATATTTTTGTTATCCTCATAACCTTACTCTTTCCTGTATTCACTTTTAATTTTCTTCTTTTGCACACCCTACCAAATTCATCCACCAATCTCTGCAACTTCTCTTCAGAATCTCCCAAGAGCACAGTGTCATCAGCAAAGAGCAACTGTGACAACTCCCACTTTATGTGTGATTCTTTATCTTTTAACTCCACGCCTCTTGCCAAGACCCTCGCATTTACTTCTCTTACAACCCCATCTATAAATATATTAAACAACCACGGTGACATCACACATCCTTGTCTAAGGCCTACTTTTACTGGGAAATAATTTCCCTCTTTCCTACATACTCTAACTTGAGCCTCACTATCCTCGTAAAAACTCTTCACTGCTTTCAGTAACCTACCTCCTACACCATACACCTGCAACATCTGCCACATTGCCCCCTTATCCACCCTGTCATACGCCTTTTCCAAATCCATAATGCCACAAAGACCTCTTTAGCCTTATCTAAATACTGTTCACTTATATGTTTCACTGTAAACACCTGGTCCACACACCCCCTACCTTTCCTAAAGCCTCCTTGTTCATCTGCTATCCTATTCTCCGTCTTACTCTTAATTCTTTCAATAATAACTCTACCATACACTTTACCAGGTATACTCAACAGACTTATCCCCCTATAATTTTTGCACTCTCTTTTGTCCCCTTTGCCTTTATACAAAGGAACTATGCATGCTCTCTGCCAATCCCTAGGTACCTTACCCTCTTCCATACATTTATTAAATAATTGCACCAACCACTCCAAAACTATATCCCCACCTGCTTTTAACATTTTTATCTTTATCCCACCAATCCCGGCTGCCTTACCCCCTTTCATTTTACCTACTGCCTCACGAACTTCCCCCACACTCACAACTGGCTCTTCCTCACTCCTACAAGATGTTGTTCCTCCTTGCCCTATACACGAAATCACAGTTTCCCTATCTTCATCAACATTTAACAATTCCTCAACATATATATATATATATATATATATATATATGTTTCACTGTAAACACCTGGTCCACAGTATTTAGATAAGGCTAAAGAGGTCTTTGTGGCATTTATTTATTTGGAAAAGGCGTATGACAGGGTGGATAGGGGGGCAATGTTGCAGATGTTGCAGGTGTATGGTGTAGGAGGTAGGTTACTGTAAGCAGTGAAGAGTTTTTACGAGGATAGTGAGGCTCAAGTTAGAGTACATAGGAAAGAGGGAAATTATTTCCCAGTAAAAGTAGGCCTTAGACAAGGATGTGTGATGTCACCGTGGTTGTTTAATATATTTATAGATGGGGTTGTAAGAGAAGTAAATGCGAGGGTCTTGACAAGAGGCGTGGAGTTAAAAGATAAAGAATTACACATAAAGTGGGAGTTGTCACATTTGCTCTTTGCTGATGACACAGTGCTCTTAGGAGATTCTGAAGAGAAGTTGCAGAGATTGGTGGATGAATTTGGTAGGGTGTGCAAAAGAAGAAAATTAAAAGTGAATACAGGAAAGAGTAAGGTTATGAGGATAACAAAAATATTAGGTGATGAAAGATTGGATATCAGATTGGAGGGAGAGAGTATGGAGGAAGTGAATGTATTCAGATATTTGGGAGTGGACGTGTCAGCGGATGGGTCTATGAAGGATGAGGTGAATCATAGAATTGATGAGGGGAAAAGGGTAAGTGGTGCACTTAGGAGTCTGTGGAGACAAAGACCTTTGTCCTTGGAGGCAAAGAGGGGAATGTATGAGAGTATTGTTTTACCAACACTCTTATATGGGTGTGAAGCATGGGTGATGAATGTTGCAGCGAGGAGAAGGCTGGAGGCAGTGGAGATGTCATGTCTGAGGGCAAAGTGTGGTGTGAATATAATGCAGAGAATTCGTAGTTTGGAAGTTAGGAGGAGGTGCGGGATTACCAAAACTGTTGTCCAGAGGGCTGAGGAAGGGTTGTTGAGGTGGTTCGGACATGTAGAGAGAATGGAGCGAAAAAGAATGACTTCAAGAGTGTATCAGTCTGTAGTGGAAGGAAGGCGGGGTAGGGGTCGGCCTAGGAAAGGTTGGAGGGAGGGGGTAAAGGAGGTTTTGTGTGCGAGGGGCTTGGACTTCCAGCAGGCGTGCGTGAGCGTGTTTGATAGGAGTGAATGGAGACGAATGGTTTTTAATAGTTGACGTGCTGTTGGAGTGTGAGCAAAGTAACATTTATGAAGGGGTTCAGGGAAACCGGCAGGCCGGACTTGAGTCCTGGAGATGGGAAGTACAGTGCCTGCACTCTGAAGGAGGGGTGTTAATGTTGCAGTTTAAAAACTGTAGTGTAAAGCACCCTTCTGGCAAGACAGTGATGGAGTGAATGATGGTGAAAGTTTTTCTTTTTCGGGCCACCCTGCCTTGGTGGGAATCGGCCAGTGTGATAATAAAAATATATATATATATATATATATATATATATATATATATATATATATATATATATATATATATATATATATATATATATATATATATATATAACTTGTGAGATGTTTCCATTCAAAATGATGCAGAAGATTTGTTTTTAACCTAACCTAACCTAACTTGGAAGCCTCACCTAACCTAACCCAGCCTAACCTAACCTAATTTGGAAGCCTCACCTAACCTAACCCAGCCTAACCTAACCTAATTTGGAAGCCTCACCTAACCTAACCTAATCTAACCTAACCTCACTTGGAAGCCTCACCTAACCTAACCTAACTTCGATGCCTCACCTAACCTAACCTAATATAAACTAACCTAACTTGGAAGCCTCACCTAACCTAACCTAACGTAATTTTTTATCACACGTAGTCCTAAATATATAGATCAGTTTATATTTTTTTTTTCACTCTGCTTATATGGTAGAGAAAACAACAGTTTTAAAGGCATAACTCACCGGTTTGGTTTAACTGGCACGACGTATGTATGTATGTATGTATACGTTCAGTGGTCAGTCGTCACGTGAGGTCACAGACCCTGAGCTGCTTTGGGGATTAGTGTGGACGGTTACAAAGCATGGCTTGCTTCTGCAGTGTTTTAAAAACTGAGGTTGGAGAGTTGAAGGAGGAGGTCTTGCTTCTCCAGGAGGAGATTAGGAGGCTGAAGGTCCACCTCAATGGGCCTGGGAGAGAGTGTGAGGTGGTTGGAGATGTGGGGAATGAGGCTTCTAGCAGTGAGGTGCAGTCTGTCTCTCACTGTGAGGAGGCTGTAGGTGGGGAGGTAGCAACGGCTACCAGCAGTGAGGTGCAGCCCAGCACCTGCTACAAGTGGTGAGTTGTTCACAGTAATGGGAGGCGCATCAGAGTAAGGAAAGTTAAGAGTGAAGATCTGAAGGTAGGAAATCGCTTCTCTGTTCTCCAGGATGAATGTACTTCAGTGGCCAGTGAAGGTAAGGGTACTACTGCCCCTGCTAATGAAGGTAAGCGCATTCTTGTGGTTGGTGACTCTCAGGTAAGATATGTTGACCGTGCTTTTTGTAATAGGAATAAGAAGATGAGAGATAGAGTGTGCTTCCCTGGAGCTGGTGTTGGGGACATTGTCAACAGGCTGGATAATATCATGTCAGGTAATGGGAACAAGCCCATTATCTGTCTCAGTGCTGGTGGAAATGATATTGGGAAGGGTAGGAGAGAAGAGCTGCTAGATAAGTACAGGTCAGCTATAGATTTCATTAAGTCTAAGGGAGGGATCCCAATCATATGTAGCATCTTGCCTAGAAGGGGAGTAGGAAATGAATGGTTGTCTAGGGCAATTGGTGTAAATTGCTGGCTAGACAGATACTGCAAGGAACTTGCAATCCCATTCATTGACAACTGGAACAACTTTTATGGCAAACATGATATGTATGCAAGGGATGGGGTACATCTCTCTGGGGCAGGGGTGGTAGCACTTGCAGACTCGATTGAGAAGGCCATTGGTGAAATGCCTATGATTTTAAACTGATGGAAGATAGAGGTATGGGTGTGTGTGGGAAACAAGCAGGTTGCAACACTAGGGTTGGAAACAGTAAATGTATAAAAGGCATTCAGCATGAAGTTATAAATAAAGACAATAGAACAGGTCAGCAAACAAAGGGGGACAGCAGAGGGCAGCAAGGGACTAGCTCCCTTAAGGTTTACTATACTAATAGCAGGAGTGTTAGAAATAAGATAGATGAGCTAAGATTAATTGCAAGTGCAGGAAACATAGATATTATTGCTATAACAGAGACCTGGCTCAATCTGAAAGATAGAGAGATGCCCTCTGAATGTCACATACAAGGCTATAAATTATTCCACACTGACAGGGTCAACAGGAAAGGTGGTGGAGTAGCGATGTATGTCAGAGACAATTTAAATTGTTGTGTTAGACAAGATATTAAATTAGAAGCGTCAGCCACTGAATCTGTTTGGTTACAGCTTCTCGAGGGCCGAGAAAAACTAATTTTGGGTGTGATTTACAGGGCCCCAAATCTTGATAGGGAGTGCAGTAAACTTCTATGGGACGAAATTCGTAAGGCATCTACATACGAAAATGTTGTGCTAATGGGAGATTTCAACTATAGACAGATTGACTGGAGCAATTTGACAGGAAATTTAGAGTCGGGTGACTTTCTTGATACGATCCAGGATTGTTTTTTAAAACAGTTTGTGACAGAGCCAACTAGGGGAAATAACCTCCTTGACTTGGTTCTTGCCAGTAGGGAAACACTAATTAATAATCTTGAGGTTAATGATGAGCTTGGGGAGAGTGATCACAAATCACTCAGTTTTAACATATCATGGAATTCCCCTAATAATGGCAATCAAGTCTCCGTCCCTGACTTTCGCTTGGCTGATTTCATAGGACTGAAAAATTACTTAGGTGGGCTGAACTGGAATGACCTGACTAAGGGTCAGGTAGGTGGTGATGGTTGCCGATATGATGCTTTCCATGGCATAGTTCTAGCTGCTCAGTCAAATTATGTTCCAAATAGGGAAATCAGATCAAACAAAAATGATCCTAAATGGATGAACAATAGATTAAAATATCTGATTGGTCAAAAGAGAGGCATATATAGGCAAATCAAAAGAGGAGAGGGGCAATTAAGAAATCGATATATTCAGTTAAAGAGAGAAATAAAAAAGGGAATTAGAAAAGCAAAAAGAGATTATGAGGTTAAAGTTGCAAGAGAATCGAAGACTAACCCAAAAGGATTCTTTCAGGTATACAGAAGTAAGATCAGGGACAAGATAGGCCCACTCAAAAGTTCCTCGGGTCAGCTCACTGACAGTGATAAGGAAATGTGTAGAATTTTTAACACATACTTCCTCTCAGTTTTTACACAGGAGGATACCAGCGATATTCCAGTAATGATAAATTATGTAGAACAGGACGATAATAAACTGTGCACTATTAGGGTCACAAGTGACATGGTCCTTAGGCAAATAGATAAATTAAAACCTAACAAATCCCCAGGCCCTGATGAACTGTATGCAAGGGTTCTAAAGGAATGTAAAGAGGAGCTTAGCACACCTTTGGCTAATCTTTTCAACATATCACTACAAACTGGCATGGTGCCAGATAAGTGGAAAATGGCAAATGTGATACCTATTTTCAAAACAGGTGACAGGTCCTTAGCTTCGAACTATAGACCAATAAGCCTAACCTCCATAGTGGGAAAATTTATGGAATCAATAATTGCCGAGGCAGTTCGTAGCCACCTTGAAAAGCATAAATTAATCAACGAATCTCAGCATGGTTTTACAAAGGGGCGTTCCTGCCTTACGAATTTATTAACTTTTTTCACTAAGGTATTTGAGGAGGTAGATCATGGTAATGAATATGATATTGTGTATATGGACTTCAGTAAGGCTTTTGACAGGGTCCCACATCAGAGACTATTGAGGAAAATTAAAGCACATGGAATAGGAGGAGAAATTTTTTCCTGGATAGAGGCATGGTTGACAAATAGGCAGCAGAGAGTTTGCATAAATGGGGAGAAATCAGAGTGGGGAAGCGTCACGAGCGGTGTTCCACAGGGGTCAGTGTTGGGCCCCCTGCTGTTCACAATCTACATAAACGACATAGATGAGGGCATAAAGAGGGACATCGGCAAGTTTGCCGATGACACCAAAATAGGCCGTCGAATTCATTCTGACGAGGACATTCGAGCACTCCAGGAAGATTTGAATAGACTGATGCAGTGGTCGGAGAAGTGGCAGATGCAGTTTAATATAGACAAATGCAAAGTTCTAAATGTTGGACAGGACAATAACCATGCCACATATAAACTAAATAATGTAGATCTTAATATTACGGATTGCGAAAAAGATTTAGGAGTTCTGGTTAGCAGTAATCTGAAACCAAGACAACAGTGCATAAGTGTTCGCAATAAAGCTAATAGAATCCTTGGCTTCATATCAAGAAGCATAAATAATAGGAGTCCTCAGGTTGTTCTTCAACTCTATACATCCTTGGTTAGGCCTCATTTAGATTATGCTGCACAGTTTTGGTCACCGTATTACAGAATGGATATAAATTCTCTGGAAAATGTACAAAGGAGGATGACAAAGATGATCCCATGTATCAGAAACCTTCCCTATGAGGATAGACTAAGGGCCCTGAAACTGCACTCTCTAGAAAGACGTAGAATTAGGGGGGATATGATTGAGGTGTATAAGTGGAAGACAGGAATAAATAAAGGGGATGTAAATAGTGTGCTGAAAATATCTAGCCTAGACAGGACTCGCAGCAATGGTTTTAAGTTGGAAAAATTCAGATTCAGGAAGGATATAGGAAAGTACTGGTTTGGTAATAGAGTTGTGGATGAGTGGAACAAACTCCCAAGTACCGTTATAGAGGCCAGAACGTTGTGTAGCTTTAAAAATAGGTTGGATAAATACATGAGTAGATGTGGGTGGGTGTGAGTTAGACCTGATAGCTTGTGCTAACAGGTCGGTTGCCGTGTTCCTCCCTTAAGTCAATGTGACCTGACCTGACTAGGTTGGGTGCATTGGCTTAAGCCGGTAGGAGACTTGGACCTGCCTCGCATGGGCCAGTAGGCCTTCTGCAGTGTTCCTTCGTTCTTATGTTCTTATGTTCTTATATATATATGTATATATATATATATATATGTGTATATATATATATATATATGTATATATATATATATATATATATATATATATCATAATAACATGAACATTATCTTGAAGTTTCAATTTTTTCTTTCATTTACGCATGACAGCCAGAGAAGATTAATGATGGTGACCTACTCTCGTTTGTCTTGTAATTGACCGATGATCAACTCACGTTTCTTGTACAGACGACTGCCACTTGTTTGATCAACTCTCATATTTCCTTCTACTAGCCACAGATTATTCTGGTCAACTCTCGTTGCTCCTACAGCTGTCCGTTGATATCAACTCCAGCTGAATTCCATAGATACTTCAGCTACCTATTTAAGTATATATATATATATATATGCAATAAGATCACAGTAAACAGGTGATTTCAGAATATGCAAAACAACCACTCTGAAAGAATAAAGAAATTCCAAGCGCTTTCGTGACTACTCACATTATCAAGGAACTATGAAAGTAAAGCATCAAGGAAGCTATATAAGGGGTCTGGCCAGCACCTCACTATCAGATCCCACAACGGTTAAACACCTGACGCGCGCCGACCCAACTTGGATAGGTCCTTTGCACAACTCACCCACAAACTATTCTACCCAAGAAAATTTAAAAATTATTATTTGTCCAGTGTATTATTAAATTCTTCCCAAATTCTATTAATTATAAATGGATCTAATTTATATAAACCAAAGGAAATATTCATATTATTGTCAAAACTGCTTTTTATGAAACAAGATTCAATTATATTCCTGTCGACCATGGACTTGCTTGATACTACTTTCTCAACTTTTTGAAAATCAATTGGATGGTTAAAATCTCTTACATGAATAAATAGAGCATTGGGATCCAGTTCTAATGCTATATTTATTTTTTCAGAGTGGTTGTTTTGCATATATATATATATATATATATATATATATATATATATATATATATATATATATATATATATATATATTATTTTATTATTATCACACTGGCCGATTCCCACCAAGGCAGGGTGGCCCGAAAAAGAAAAACTTTCACCATCATTCACTCCATCACTGTCTTGCCAGAAGGGTGCTTTACACTACAGTTTTTAAACTGCAACATTAACACCCCTCCTTCAGAGTGCAGGCACTGTACTTCCCATCTCCAGGACTCGAGTCCGGCCTGCCGGTTTCCCTGAACCCCTTCATAAATGTTACTTTGCTCACACTCCAACAGCACGTCAAGTATTAAAAGCCATTTGTCTCCATTCACTCCTATCAAACACGCTCACGCATGCCTGCTGGAAGTCCAAGCCCCTCGCACACAAAACCTCCTTTACCCCCTCCCTCCAACCTTTCCTAGGCCGACCCCTACCCCGCCTTCCTTCCACTACAGACTGATACACTCTTGAAGTCATTCTGTTTCGCTCCATTCTCACTACATGTCCGAACCACCTCAACAACCCTTCCTCAGCCCTCTGGACAACAGTTTTGGTAATCCCGCACCTCCTCCTAACTTCCAAACTACGAATTCTCTGCATTATATATATATATATATATATATATATATATATATATATATATATATATATATATATATATATATATATATATATACATATATATATATATAGTGGAAAATACTGTATATTTTCCGGAAATACGGTAATTTATAGGTAAATAGATGCATTCTATTGTATTTAATAAAAGTGTATTTTTAAAAGAAGGACAGTCGCCATTGTTAATTTGAATTGGATACAACGTTAGTGTAATGTGAAGGAATTTTCGTGCTCTAGAGGTTAAAATTGGGCTGACACCTCTCAAATAGGAGACGAAATTGTTGGATGTGCATTCCTGCATAACTTGAGATATCAGACGACTGGACAAGACAGCTCCAGGAACCTCAGCTAAGTCTGTTATGTTATAACTCTGGCCAGTTGGTATTTTCATGTATAGACAGAGGTTTTCTGAGTATGATACAACTTAATCTCCAGTCAAATTGGTGAGTGTTATGATTAAGATATATTCTCCTTCTGTTATATAAATGTGTATTTATATATAATCATTTTTTAATTTAATATACAGTCCACAAATTTATATATTTACCAGCATTCCTGGTGATGTATATTTCATTTATGATTAATAGGTCCAGAGCAACTTGTGGTTATGACAGTGGTAGGTATCGAAGGGGGACATTTTTTGCGACCTAGGTGTCCCAAATTCCTACTTGTCTAACTGATAAATAATAATTATTTGTTCATTTACTGTTATGTATATAATAATACATTCAGATAAATGCAATTTTCCACACACACACACACACACACACACACATATATATATATATATATATATATATATATATATATATATATATATATATATATATATATATATATATATATATATATACATATATATATATATGTCGTGCCGAATAGGCAGAACTTGCGATCTTGGCTTAAATAGCAACGCTCATCTTGCCATATAGGACAAGTGATAATTTGTGTATGCAATAATTTCGCCAAAATCATTCGGAACCTAACGAAAAAAATACATTTCACTGTGTTTCTTTAGTATTAAATTACTGTAAACAAATCTAAAATATATTTAGTTTGGTTAGGCTAAAATAAATTGCACTTGTTATAATAAGATTAGGTAAGTTTTCTAAGTTCCTTTTGGTGCAAAATTATAAATTTTTACATCAACATTAATGAAAAAATATATCTTAAAAACGTATAAGAGAAAATTTTAGAAAGGACTTAATTTTAAAGGAGTTCTTGCTAATTGACCAGTTTTACATATTCGGCACGACATATATATATATATATATATATATATATATATATATATATATATATATAAATATATATATATATATATATATATATATATATATATATATATGTATGTATATATATATATATATATATATATATATATATATATATATATATATATATTTATATAAATATGTATGTATATAAATATATATACATATACATATATCAATATATATATGTGTGTGTGTGTGTGTGTGTGTGTGTACTCACCTAGTTGTACTCACCTAGTTGAGGTTGCGGGGGTCGAGTCCGAACTCCTGGCCCCGCCTCTTCACTGATCGCTACTAGGTCACTCTCCCTGAACCGTGAGCTTTATCATACCTCTGCTTAAAGCTATGTATGGATCCTGCCTCCACTACATCGCTTCCCAAACTATTCCACTTACTGACTACTCCGTGGCTGAAGAAATACTTCCTAACATCCCTGTGATTCATGTGTGTCTTCAACTTCCAACTGTGTCCCCTTGTTACTGTGTCCAATCTCTGGAACATCCTGTCTTTGTCCACCTTGTCAATTCCTCTCAGTATTTTGTATGTCGTTATCATGTCCCCCCTATCTCTCCTGTCCTCCAGTGTCGTCAGGTTGATTTCCCTTAACCTCTCCTCGTAGGACATACCTCTTAGCTCTGGGACTAGTCTTGTTGCAAACCTTTGCACTTTCTCTAGTTTCTTTACGTGCTTGGCTAGGTGTGGGTTCCAAACTGGTGCCGCATACTCCAATATGGGCCTAACGTACACGGTGTACAGGGTCCTGAACGATTCCTTATTAAGATGTCGGAATGCTGTTCTGAGGTTTGCTAGGCGCCCATATGCTGCAGCAGTTATTTGGTTGATGTGCGCTTCAGGAGATGTGCCTGGTGTTATACTCACCCCAAGAACTTTTTCCTTGAGTGAGGTTTGTAGTCTCTGGCCCCTAGACTGTACCCCGTCTGCGGTCTTCTTTGCCCTTCCCCAATCTTCATGACTTTGGACTTGGTGGGATTGAACTCCAGGAGCCAGTTGCTGGACCAGGTCTGCAGCCTGTCCAGATCCCTTTGTAGTTCTGCCTGGTCTTCGATCGAGTGAATTCTTCTCATCAACTTCACGTCATCTGCAAACAGGGACACCTCAGAGTCTATTCCTTCCGTCATGTCGTTCACAAATACCAGAAACGGCACTGGTCCTAGGACTGACCCCTGTGGGACCCCGCTGGTCACAGGTGCCCACTCTGACACCTCGCCACGTACCATGACTCGCTGCTGTCTTCCTGACAAGTATTCCCTGATCCATTGTAGTGCCTTCCCTGTTATCCCTGCTTGGTCATCCAGTTTTTGCACCAATCTCTTGTGTGGAACTGTGCCAAACGCCTTCTTGCAGTCCAAGAATATGCAATCCACCCACCCCTCTCTCTCTTGTCTTACTGCTGTCACCATGTCATAGAACTCCAGTAGGTTTGTGACACAGGATTTCCCGTCCCTGAAACCACGTTGGCTGCTGTTGATGAGATCATTCCTTTCTAGGTGTGTGTGTGTGTGTGTGTGTGTGTGTGTGTGTGTGTGTGTGTGTGTGTGTGTGTGTGTGTGTGTGTGTGTGTGTGTGTGTGTGTGTGTGCGCGCACGCGCTTATATGTGTCATGTAAGCTGGAGAGATTAAAAATATATTTTTTGTAATTATAGGTTTTCGAAATTATATTAAATGGATTTGAAGTAGAATGAACCAATATGCAATAAATTAATGAGAAGTTACCCTTGAAGGTATTTTTCGCCAGCTGACTTTTATTACATGAACAACTTCTGACTTGAACCTGATTGCTAGTCATGTCATTAGTCAAACTGGTTGCACGAGTTAGTTTAACTTTCTCTGCAACCTTAGTTTATGTTTGTCTTCTTTTAGGTGAGAAATTACAAAAAGTAACAAAAAGTGAATTTATGGAACCTGAGTGTGTGTGAATATGTGTGAACACCACACCTGGTGTCACATGTGTGAACACCACACCTGGTGTCACATGTGTGAACACCACACCTGGTGTCACATGTGTGAGCACCACACCTGGTGTCACATGTGTGAACACCACACCTGGTGTCACATGTGTGAACACCACACCTGGTGTCACATGTGTGAACACCACACCTGGTGTCACATGGCATCAGTGTGTCATACAGGTGTCTGCACATGTACCTGACACCCTTATGCACACGTGTTTTCCTCATTCATCGTGGTAGAGAATATCTAACAACGTGTTCCTAAGTTTGGTCTTTCCCTGGGTTTCTTACGGTTGCTAAATTTTTCCCACAGTTTCTCGCGAGTTTTCCCTCTTTCTTAGTCAACGGAACCAGGCAATATATCTCCATGGGTGCTGAGAGAAGGGAAAGTCAAATATATGACCCAATAGCAAGAGTATTCAATTAACTCTTAAATTAGAATAGCTGCCAGGAAAATAGAAAAAGGAAAATGTGGTCCCCATTCATAAAAAAGAAAGGGGGGGGACAGACATAAGGGGTTGAATAACAGGCCAGTATCTCTAACTGTCTACTATCAAAAGTTCTGAAGAAGATAGTATTGGAAAAGAATATTGGTGCACTTGCAGATATTCTTCACAAAGAATCAGCATGGATTTAGGAATGGAAAATCCTGTAATGCGAATTTGCTATAGTTCCATGACAATAAAAATATAGGTAGGGCTGGGCATATGACGTTCTTGGACTACAGGAAAGCATTTTATACAGTACCACGCCGGAGACTGGTATTGAAATTATGGAAAAAGGAAGGATTAAAAGTCAGAGTGTTTCAGTGGCTTAGGGAGTACCTGAGTGGTAGAAAGTAACGAGTGGGGTTCCGCAAGTATCGATACTAGAACCATTAATTTTCTTAATATGTGTGAACGACCTTCCACAGGAAGTCTAGGCTAATGTGCGTTTCGTTTCAGATTATGTAAAACTAATGAAAATAATAAGAACAGGAAAGGGCAGTGTTAAGCTTCATGAAGACTTCAACAGATTACAAACAAGGTCACACAAGTGACGTCTCTAGTTCAATCAGAACTGGAGATGGTAAGGGCAGACCAGACACAGGAAACAGCGTGAGTAGAGAGAAGCTGCAAATAACAGAGTTAAAAGGACGTGGAGTGAATATAACACCAAGCATATCACCAGAAATACACATAAACTGAATAGCATTTAAGAACTTAAACAAAAGAGGTATGTTGGGCCAATCAGTGTGTACAGGGTCTCAGCAGGGATCCCACACCTGATAAAGCATGTGAAGAAGCTCGAAAAGGGTCAAAAGTTTTGCATTCAGGCCAGTGAAAAAGATACTATGAAGAGAAGTTGAAGAAACCGAACCATACGACTTTGGTGGTGAAGACAGGGAAGACATGATCACGACATGCAACATCTTAAGATGGAGTATATATGGAGAAAATGATGGAATTAAAAGTACGAGGATCAAAAAGACGTACATAGAAGCTGAACAGAGGCGAGGCACAGGGATGTAAATAAATATTTCTTAAGTCACAGGGTGGTTTAAAAGAGTAATACGTAACTTATATGAGGCAATAATGAAGGCCTAAATGATCAAAGAAGCCTAGGAGGTGGGGTCAGGAGTTGAGTCTCGATCCCCACAAATACGCCTGGGTGAGTACAACTCGGTTATCACACACACACACACACACACACACACACACACACACACACACACACACACACACACACACACACACACACACACACACAACTAACACAGATAGAACAATGAAGTATGTGATTATTAATGAGTGACATTCTTGTGGAGTCAGGAACCTAGATGTGGGAGGTCGAGGGGGCCGACCAAGACAACACCCGAGTCATGAGAGACCATAACACCTGAATCATGATAGAAGCTGTTAAACCAGCCGGGCCGCGACACCTGCCTAGCGTAGCCTAGCCTAACCAAGCCTAACGCGTCCCAATATAAGGTAGCCCAACGCAACCCAATATAAGGTAGCCTAACCCAATGTAACTTAACCTAACCTAACCTAACTTAACCCATGCAACTAATGTGACATTTGTCACAATAAAATGTCACATTAGTTACATTTGTGTCCATTTACCTAAAATTCTGTCTATAATTTTACCATTATTACTAACCTTACCCAACCCCATCTTAACCTAACCTAACCTTATAATCCAACCTAACCTGATTATTGCTATAACAGTGTATATGCGAAGTAGTTCTCTAATGATATATATTATAGATCTATGACTTCAGAGAGGCAGGATCGCCGGTCATGTAATCCAAGAACACATACCAGCACGATAACGTAAAATAAAAATTATTATCTTTGAGTTTCAAATTTCCTTTCTTTCACGTAACAAGACAGATGAGAATGATGGTTCTTTCATCGTTTCACGTACTGATGATCGCTAATTGTTTTCATCTGCTTTCATTTTTCCTACTACTGACCATTAAATAAATAATAAAAAGTCACAATACCGGTGTGACCAGTTAATGGTCCAAGTCAGACCGAAACGTCGTCATAAGATTCTTTCTACCGTGTGCTGGTTATTTGTGTATTGACCATTAAATGTTTTTTTCTAGTCTCCTTGCCACTGCGCGCAACAATCTTCTGATCAACTCACTATTCACGTACTGCCAGCCACTCAGATTTCTAATTAACTCTTGTTCCTCGTAAAACTGGCCTCTGATTTCCGCATTAACTGGAATCCTTGCACATCAGAATTAACATGCATATGTGTGTGTGTGTGTGTGTGTGTGTGTGTGTGTGTGTGTGTGTGTGTGATAGAAGAAGAGAGAGAGAAAATACCACAGCGAAAATTGGAAATGAAACTTGAGTGCTTTCATTTGCTTACACACATCTTCAGAGGAATAGGAAGAAGAGACACTAAGTGTGTGTGGATATATTGTATAGTGGGTAGCTAAGTTACAGTATGTGGTTATGTTGTACAGTATGTTACAATGTGTGGTTATGCTGCACAGTGTGTGGCTATGTTGCACACTACGTGGCTATGTTGTGCAATGTGTTGCTATATTGTACAGTGTATGGCTGTTATAGTGTGACTATGGTTTACAGTGTGTGGCTAAGTTGCACACTATGTGTCTTTGCTGTACAGCGTGTGGTTATGTTATAGTGTGTGGCTATCTTGTACAGTGTGTAGCTATGTTGTTCAGTGTGTGGCTATACTGTACAGCGTGTGGCTATACTGTACAGCGTGTGGCTATACTGTACAGTGTGGGGATTCTTTCAGGTATACAGAAGATCAGGGACAAGATAGGCCCGCTCAAAAGTTACTCGGGTCAGTTTACAGACAGTGATAAGGAGATACTTCCTCTCAGTTTTTACAGAGGAAGATACTAGCGATATTCCAGAAATAATAAATTATGTAGAACAGGATTCAAAGTTTATTCTCTATAAGGATTACAATGCTGAGTTTACAGAATTTGGTTATTGTATTGTTTACATGTAGTAAAATAATAATTACAGAGTGTACCACTAGAACACCTAGCATGGCTAGGCATTTCGGGCAGACTTAAATTAAATCTTAAGTTTAAAATATTACAAAATTATGTGGTAAGTTGGTATTATGGCTAAGTGACTAAATACTAGTTTGTGAGTTTAGCAATGTGAATGCTTTTGTTTTGGCACTATACATAGTTTCAGTATTGGAGTATCACAGGCCAACTTATGACTAGTTAAGATTCATTATTTTGAGATTGAGATTGATATTTCTGTTTATGGTCAGATGGGTGAGTGAGTGTAAGTGTTAACCACCAGGTGGTATTCGTGTAATTAGTTGACAGGGTGTATCAGGGAGATAAGATGTTTTCTGATGGTAGTTTTGAAGGTGATGAATGTGTCTACAGTTTTAGAATTTTCAGGTAGGGTGTTCCAGATTTTAGGGCCTTTGACATACATTGAATTTTTGTAAAGGTTTAGTCGGACACGGGGAATGTCATAGAGATGTTTGTGTCTGGTATTGTGCCTGTGGGTTCTGTCGCAACTATCAAGAAAGCGTTTTAGGTCAAGGTTAATATTGAAATTTAAGGTCCTGTAGATGTAAATTGCACAGTAGTAAGTATGGATGTACTGAACAGGGAGTAAGTTTAGATCTATGAAGAGTGGGGGGGGTGTGTTGCCAGGGATGGGATTTAGTGATTATCCTTACTGCGGCTTTTTGTTGGGTTATTATTGGCTTTAGGTGTGTTGCTGCAGTTGAACCCCAAGCACATATAGCATAGGTGAGGTATGGATATATAAGTGAATGGTATAGTGTGAGAAGGGCAGTTTGCGGCACGTAGTATCGTATCTTGGAGAGGATCCCAACCGTTTTGGATACTTTTTTGGTTATGTGTTGGATATGGGTGCTGAAGTTCATGTTGTTGTCGAGGTATAGGCCTAGGAATTTGCCCTCATTATACCTGGCAATTAAAGTGTTGTCGATCTTAATGTTAATTTGCGCATCTCCTGCTCTGCTACCAAACATAATGTAGTAGGTTTTGTCAGTGTTAAGCGTAAGTTTATTGGCTGTCATCCAAGTCGATATTTTGATCAGCTCCTCATTAACAATGGTGTTGAGGGTGGCAAGATTAGGGTGAGAGATGACATAAGTCGTGTCGTCAGCAAAGAGAATGGGGTTCAGGTGTTGAGATACGTTTGGAAGATCATTGATGTATATGAGGAAGAGCAGGGGACCAAGGACACTTCCCTGCGGAACTCCAGTATCAAGTGGCTGTGTTGTTGATGCTGTGTCTTTAATGGTGACATACTAATACCTATTAGTAAGGTAAGATTTGAAATATGCAAGCGCATGGCCTCTTATACCATAATGGTCAAGTTTGTGGAGTAGGATGCCGTGGTCTACTGTGTCAAAAGCTTTTCTTAGGTCAATAAAAATTCCTAGTGGATATTCCTTATTTTCCAATGCTGTGTAAAGCAGATCATGCATTTTTATGATTGCATCGTTAGTGCTTTTATTTTTCCTGAATCCAAATTGGCAGGGGTTGAGTATGTTTTGTGCCGTTATAAATGAATATAGTCTCCTGTGCACGAGTTTCTCAAAGATTTTGGATAGCAATGGTAAGTTTGATATTGGCCTATAGTTGTTTAAATCTGTAGGGTCACCACCTTTATGTATTGGTGTAACCCTTGCCGTCTTGAGTAGTTTCGGGAAGGTGCTAGTTTCTAGTGACTTGTTAAAAAGTAATGAGATAGCATGTGAGAGGACATGGGCCGCTCGCTTGTACAATAATGGTGGGACATGAGACAGATTCCCTGAGTTATTTTTAAGTGACTTTATAATCTCGGTGACTTCCATGGGCTCAGTTGGAGCAAGATAGAAGGAATTTGGGAAATTCCCATCTAGGTAGTCCCCGGCATGGGCATTGGTGCGTGGGATTTTATTGGCGAGATTAGAACCTATGGTTTAGAAGAAGTCGTTTATCTTGTTAGCTGCGTCAGTGGGATGCAGTGGTGTTTCATTAGGTTTAGTTAGGGCAATATTCTTGTTTTTTTCAGTTTTTGGGTCCATAGAATCTGAGAGAGTGTTTTCCAGGTTTTTTTTATATCTCCTCTAGTGTCTGTGAATCTACTGGAGTAATATAGTTGTTTGGCTTTCTTTATTACTTTGGTGAGAACTGATGAATAGTGTTTAAGAATATCTTTGTGTATTAAGCCCTGTCTATATTGCTTTTCATACTGGTGTTTCTTGTCAATGGATTTCAGAATGGTGCTGGTTAGCCATGGGCAACCAAGCCGTTTGTTTGTGATCTGTTTCGTTTTTATAGGACAATGTTTGTTGTATAGTCTAAGTAATTTGTTAAGAAAAATGTCTGTCCAGTCGTCAATACCATTGGCCTTGGAGAATTCTGTAGGCCAGTCAACAGTCTCTAGGTCAGCTGTGAACTTCCTTATTGAGGCCTCGTCATGGAGTCTAAATGAGACTTTGTTGTATTCAAGTGGTGGTTTACTAATGTTTGTCAAGAGGAAGGTAGGGTAGTGGTCTGTAGTGCTATCTGTGATTATCCCTGATTTAAGGGGGGCTAGTATATTGGTCCATATGTGGTCTATTATGGTTGCACTCGTTTCAGTGAGCCTGGTTGGTTTAGTTATTGTTGGTATGAGAAGTGTGTTGTTCATATTGTTAATGAAATAAGTTACAGGCTGATCATCTAGTAGGCCAAGGTTGATGTTGAAGTCTCCAGCTAAGAGAAGGTGGTGCTTATTCATTTGTCTGTTTGTTATTAGTGCCTTTAGTTTCTCACTGAAATTTGGGATGTTTGTGTGGGGTATCCGGTAAATGGCACCGATTGTTATAGGCGTCTTAAGGTTTTTTACAGTAAAATTAGCAAAAATGTATTCTCCATATTCATCACTAAAGCAAGTGGTGCTAATACAAGATAATTGGTTAGAGTAATAGATTGCAATACCACCCCCAACTTGGTATGGTCTGCAGTTGTGGATTGCTGTGTATCCTGGTAGAGGGTAGATACCTATTATATCCTGCTTAAGCCAGGTCTCAGTAAGAATAATGCAGGAGAAGGGTGTCTTTAGTGATTCAAGGAGTGCCAGGAGGTCATCATAGTGTTTGCTTAAGGACCTGATGTTGTAGTTAAGTACTGATAGACTTTTAGCATTGTTTAGGATAGTGCTGGCTTGTGATGCTGTGTAGTAAAGGCAGTTACTTTCCAATAGGTTTTGATTGTGTGTCAGATTATGGAGGTTTAGATCAGGGTCAACGTGATCAATCATCTTCTAGGTTTAAATTATGGTTATTTATATCCTGAGTTGTGGGTTGAGTTTTAGTACTGATATCTGTAGTGGTGGGAAGTTTGGACAAGTATATAGCATTTTGGTCATGTAGAGTATAGTCACTAATACACATAATGGAGTTGGTGTTGTCTATGTGTTGTGCTGGAATGAGCTAAAGTACAACTAGGTATAAACTAATAATATAAAAATACAAATTAAAAATAGCACAAGACTCTCACTTGTAATTGCACTAAGGTCTAATATAATGACTTTGGTACAGTCTATGTATTGAGCTAGAATGAGCTATAGTACAACTAGGTTTAATCTAATAATATAAAAATACAATTTAAAAATAGCACCAGTCTCTCACTAGTAATTGCACTATGGTCTAATATAATGAATTTGGTATTGACTATGTATTGAGCTAGAATGAGCTATAGTACAACTGAGTTTAATCTAATAATATAAAAAAGGCACAAGACTCTCAATTGTAATTGCACTAAGCTCTTATATAAGTTGTTTACAAGAATTAGAGTATAACTAGATTTAAATTGACAAGATAAAATATGCAAGTTAAGGTAGCAAAATAATAAAAAAAAGTAGAAAAAAAAAATATATGAGGTAGTTGGTACTAGTTAGCAAAAGATAGTTAAGGGCCTTGAACAATAATATAATTGAAATATACAGTAATTGCACACACAATATAGTCACTAAGATGTGAAAACAATCTTAGAATAGGACTTATAATATAAACTTATAATATAAAAATACAAATTGAAATGGTACTTGCAATTGCACTAGTGTCTGGTATAGGTTGTTAACAAGATCAGGAGTATAACTATATTTAAATTGACAAAATAAAATTCACAAATTAAAGTACCAAAAGAATAATAAGTAAAAAATAACAATGGCAATGACTTGGTTATAATATGATAGTAAGATGGTAGACAGGTACACAGGTACACAGGTACACAGGTACACAGGTACACAGGTACAAAGGATAATATAAAGGTTGGAGTTGAAGATACAAACTTGAAAATTTGGCAACAAAATGTTATGGGAAGTATAAAATAATGTTTAATGTACAAAAGTAAAATTGACTGGTAGTAAATATGGTGTTTAATAAAATTTTAGTAAGTAATAATGATTACAAAAAAGTGAAAAAGTAATGTTTATTTCTTTCAAAATTGCACTGGTAGTTATACTTGAGGTTATTTGGCAGTACAAGGTAATTAAGAGTACTCTAAGATAGTAAATGTGGTATTAAAACTGGTTAAGGTAATTAGACAAGTAATGGTTATTAAATGATGTCAAAAATGTTAAGAGTAAATTGCATTGATAGTAAAAATGGTAATTATTAATTTTAGTAAGTAATATCAATTGATAGTATTTAAAAAAATAGGTAGTAATATGGACAGAGAAAGTATCGATTCAGCTAATATTTAAGCAAACAATAGTAAATAAGAAAATTAGATAAGGTGACTTATGCTTACTAGTAAAATCACAAAATGAGTTAGTTGATTATTTAATTACTAAGAGATTATACTACGAGATTTGAACAATAATGGAGCAAAACATACACTACATTACGTAGGCTTTTAGGTTGGACATTTAGTTATTCTCTGTAAGATCAGTATCCCTGAGAAATCGTGATAGATCATTCTCGTTCGTGATTGTGTACAGTTGACCTACATTTGTTTTCCTAACTAGAATTTTCCCATCCCGTGTGAAGCATTGGTGTATTGTGTCGTTATTCTCCCGCTTAAGTTTTCTGACTCTATACAGGAGGTTCTGACGTTTTTTGGTAAGACACTCGTTTATGTATACCTCTTTACTTTAATAGATGCAATTATTAAGTCTTTTTTCCTGTCATGTGAGTGTAATCTAAGCATAACACTTTTTCTACCATGGGATCCTAGTAACCTGGCTTCTTTTATTTCTTTTATTTCTAACAGATCCCCAGGCCCTGATGAACTGTACGCAAGGGTTCTAAAGGAATGTAAAGAGGAGCTTAGCAAACCTTTGGCAAATCTTTTCAACATATCACTACAGATTGGCATGGTGCCAGATAAGTGGAGAATGGCAAATGTGATGCCTATTTTCAAAGCAGGTGACAGGTCCTTAGCTTCGAACTATAGACCAATAAGCCTAACCTCCATAGTGGGAAAATTTATGGAATCAATAATTGCCGAGGCAGTTCGTAGCCACCTTGAAAAACATAAATTAATCAATGAATCTAAGCATGGCTTTACAAAGGAGCGTTCCTGCCTTACGAATTTATTAACTTTTTTCACTAAGGTATTTGAGAAGGTAGATCATGGTAATGAATATGATATTGTGTATATGGACTTCAGTAAGGCTTTTGACAGGGTCTCACATCAGAGACTATTAAGGAAAATTAAGGCACATGGAATAGGAGGAGAAATTTTTTCCTGGATAGAGGCATGGTTGACAAATAGGCAGCAGAGAGTTTGCATAAATGGGGAGAAATCAGAATTGGGAAGCGTCACGAGCGGTGTTCCACAGGGCCCCCTGTTGTTCACAATCTACATAAACGACATTGATGAGGGGATAAAGAGCGACATCAGCAAGTTTGCCGATGACACCAAAATAGGGCGTCGAAGTCATTCTGACTAGGACGTTAGAGCACCCCAGGAAGATTTGAATAGACTGATGCAGTGGTCAGAGAAGTGGCACATGCAGTTTAATTGAGACAAATGCGAAGTTCTAAATGTTGGACAGGAAAATAACCATGCCACATACAAACTAAATAATGTAGATCTTAATATTACGGATTGCGAAAAAGATTTAGGAATCCTGGTTAGCAGTAATCTGAAACCAAGACAACAGTGCATAAGTGTTCGCAATAAAGCTAACAGAATCCTTGGCTTCATATCAAGAAGCATAAATAATAGGAGTCCTCAGGTTGTTCTTCAACTGTATATATCATTGGTTAGACCTCATTTAGATTATGCTGCACAGTTTTGATCACCGTATTACAGAATGGATATAAATGCTCTGGGAAACATACAAAGGAGTTTACCTGGAGTTTACCTGGAGAGAGTTTCGGGGGTCAACGCCCCCGCTGCCCGGTCTGTGACCAGGCCAATGACAATGTTGATCCCATGTATCAGAAATCTTCCCTATGAGGATAGACTGAGGGCCCTGAATCTGGACTCTCTAGAAAGGCGTAGAATTAGGGGGCGATATGATTGAAGTGTATAAATGGAAGACAGGAATAAATAAAGGGGATGTAAATAACGTGCTGAAAATATCTAGCCTAGAGAGGACTCGTAGCAATGGATTTAAGTTGGAAAAATTTAGATTCAGGAAGAATATAGGAAAGTACTGGTTTGGTAATAGAGTTGTGGATGAGTGGAACACACTCCCAAGTACAGTTATAGAGGGCTAAAACGTTGTGTAGTTTTAAAAATAGGTTAGATAAATACATGAGAGGGTGTGGGTGGGTGTGGGTGGGTGTGGGTGGGTGTGAGTTGGACCTGATTAGTTTGTGCTACTAGATCAGTTACCGTATTCCTTCCTTAATCGAATGTGACCTGACCTGACTAGGTTGGGGAATTGGCTTAACCCGGTAGGAGACTTAGACCTGCCTCGCATGGGGCAGTAGACCTGCGGCAGTGTTCCTTCTTTCTTATGTTCTTATGTTGTACAGTGTGCGGCTATACTGTACAGTGTGGGTATGATGTTCAGTTTGGCTATACTGTACAGTGTGTGGCTATACTGTGTAGTGTGTGGCTATGTTGTACAGTGTGTAGCTATGCTGTACAGTGTGTGGCTATACTGTACAGTGTGTGGCTATGTTGTACAGTGTGTAGCTATGCTGTACAGTGTGCGGCTATACTGTACAGTATGGGTATGATGTTCAGTTTGGCTATACTGTACAGTGTGTGGCTATACTGTGTAGTGTGTGGCTATGTTGTACAGTGTGTACCTATGCTGTACAGTGTGTGGCTATACTGTGTAGTGTGTGGCTATGTTGTACAGTGTGCAGCTATGCTGTACAGTGTGTGGCTATACTGTACAGTGTGTGGCTATACTGTACAGTGTGTGACTGTGTTGTACAGTGTGTGGCTATACTGTACAGTGTGTGGCTATACTGTACAGTGTGTGGCTATGTTGTACATTGTGTGGCTGTGTTGTACAGTGTGTATCTATACTGTACAGTGTGTGGCTATACTGTACAGTGTGTATCTATACTGTACAGTGTGTGGGTATACTGCACAGTGTGTGGGTATGTTGTACAGTGTGTGGCTATACTGTACAGTGTGTATCTATACTGTTCAGTGTGTGGCTATGTTGTACAGTGTGTGGCTATACTGTACAGTGTGCATCTATACTGTACAGTGTGTGGCTATACTGTACAGTGTGTATCTATACTGTACAGTGTGTGGCTATGTTGTACAGTGTGTGGCTATACTGTACAGTGTGTGGCTATACTGTACAGTGTGTGGCTATACTGTACAGTGTGTATCTATACTGTACAGTGTGTGGCTATACTGTACAGTGTGTGGCTATACTGTACAGTGTGTGGCTATACTGTACAGTGTGTGGCTATACTGTACAGTGTGTGGCTATACTGTACAGTGTGTGGCTATACTGTACAGTGTGTGGCTATACTGTACAGTGTGTGGCTATACTGTACAGTGTGTGGCTATGTTGTACAGTGTGTGGATATACTGTACAGTGTGTGGCTATACTGTACAGTGTGTGGCTATACTGTACAGTGTGTATCTATACTGTACAGTGTGTGGCTATGTTGTACAGTGTGTGGATATACTGTACAGCGTGTATCTATACTGTACAGTATGTGGCTATACTGTACAGTGTGTGGCTATGTTGTACAGTGTGTGGATATACTGTACAGTGTGTATCTATACTGTACAGTGTTTGGATATACTGTACAGTGTGTGGCTATACTGTACAGTGTGTATCTATACTGTACAGTGTGTGGCTATACTGTACAGTGTGTGGCTATACTGTACAGTGTGTGGCTATACTGTACAGTGTGTATCTATACTGTACAGTGTGTGGCTATACTGTACAGTGTATCTATACTGTACAGTGTGTGGCTATGTTGTACAGTGTGTGGCTATACTGTACAGTGTGTATCTGTACTGTACAGTGTGTGGCTATGTTGTACAGTGTGTGGCTATACTGTACAGTGTGTTTCTATACTATGCAGTGTGTGGCTATACTGTACAGTGTGTGGATATACTGTACAGTGTGTGGCTATGTTGTACAGTGTGTGGCTATACTGTACAGTGTGTGGCTATGTTGTACAGTGTGTGGCTATACTGTACAGTGTGTGGCTATGTTGTACAGTGTGTATCTATACTGTACAGTGTGTGGCTATGTTGTACAGTGTGTGGCTATACTGTACAGTGTGTATCTATACTGTACAGTGTGTGGCTATACTGTACAGTGTGTATCTATACTGTACAGTGTGTGGCTATACTGTACAGTGTGTGGCTATGTTGTACAGTGTGTGGCTATACTGTACAGTGTGTATCTATACTATACAGTGTGTGGCTATACTGTACAATGTGTTTCTATACTATACAGTGTGTGGCTATACTGTACAGTGTGTGGCTATACTGTACAGTGTGTGGCTATACTGTACAGTGTGTGGCTATGTTGTACAGTGTGTGGCTATACTGTACAGTGTGTATCTATACTGTACAGTGTGTGGCTATGTTGTACAGTGTGTGGCTATACTGTACAGTGTGTGGCTATACTGTACAGTGTGTGGCTATGTTGTACAGTGTGTGGCTATACTGTACAGTGTGTGGCTATACTGTACAGTGTGTGGCTATACTGTACAGTGTGTGGCTATACTGTACAGTGTGTTTCTATACTATGCAGTGTGTGGATATACTGTACAGTGTGTGGCTATACTGTACAGTGTGTATCTATACTGTACAGTGTGTGGCTATACTGTACAGTGTGTGGCTATGTTGTACAGTGTGTGGCTATACTGTACAGTGTGTATCTATACTATACAGTGTGTGGCTATACTGTACAGTGTGTGGCTATACTGTACAGTGTGTGGCTATACTGTACAGTGTGTGGCTATGTTGTACAGTGTGTGGCTATACTGTACAGTGTGTATCTATACTGTACAGTGTGTGACTATGTTGTACAGTGTGTGGCTATACTGTACAGTGTGTGGCTATGTTGTACAGTGTGTGGCTATACTGTACAGTGTGTATCTATACTGTACAGTGTGTGGCTATGTTGTACAGTGTTTGGCTATACTGTACAGTGTGTGGCTATACTGTACAGTGTGTGGCTATGTTGTACAGTGTGTGGCTATACTGTACAGTGTGTGGCTATGTTGTACAGTGTGTGGCTATACTGTACAGTGTGTGGCTATGTTGTACAGTGTGTGGCTATACTGTACAGTGTGTGGCTATGTTGTACAGTGTGTGGCTATACTGTACAGTGTGTGGCTATACTGTACAGTGTGTGACTATACTGTACAGTGTGTGGCTATACTGTACAGTGTGTGACTATACTGTACAGTGTGTGGCTATACTGTACAGTGTGTGACTATACTGTACAGTGTGTGGCTATACTGTACAGTGTGTGGCTATACTGTACAGTGTGTGACTATACTGTACAGTGTGTGGCTATACTGTACAGTGTGTGGTTATACTGTACAGTGTGTGGCTATACTGTACAGTGTGTGGCTATACTGTACAGTGTGTGACTATACTGTACAGTGTGTGGCTATACTGTACAGTGTGTGACTATACTGTACAGTGTGTGGCTATACTGTACAGTGTGTGGCTATACTGTACAGTGTGTGGCTATACTGTACAGTGTGTGGCTATACTGTACAGTGTGTGGCTATACTGTACAGTGTGTGACTATACTGTACAGTGTGTGACTATACTGTACAGTGTGTGGCTATACTGTACAGTGTGTGGATATACTATACAGTGTGTGGATATACTGTACAGTGTGTGGCTATACTGTACAGTGTGTGGCTATGTGGTGCTTTTTCTGATATTCTCAGTTTGTGACGAGTCATCATGCGAGGACCAAGACGTAAGAAGGTCGCTACCTGTAGTCCCACTTTCACTGCATGAACTATTAACAGTTGTCTTTGAACATAGTATTAACGCACCTCCTGCTTCCCGGAATGCAGCCAGAGTATGGTGTTTCTCAGAGTTTTTAGCTTTTGCTCACTGTTTCTCATAGATTTGTTACGAATTCTTGCATTTTTTCGCTGTTCTTCACGGTACCTCAAGTTTTTTTTTTACCATATTTTACTATTTCTCGCCGGTTTTCGTTGTGTCTCTCATGGTTTGCTGCGGATTCTGGTATTTCTTGTTGTTCTTCACGGTTTCTCGCGGGGGTTTTCGTGATGTATCGCAATTTCTCACGTTTCTTTCACTTTCTATTTTTTTTGGCACTTTTTTTGTACTGATTCTCACAATTTCACTTTCGTTCTGCCCAGATATTTCTGTTCTCACAGTTCGTAGCAGTTATCCCGTTCCATAATTCTGAGATATGAATTAATAACTGTTTTTGTTTACATTACAAACTGGATTGTTTTGCCATCTTAATGACAGTAAACTTGCTTTATGACAATGAAATTTACTCCTTGATTATTACTGATCATTACTTGACTCATATAATGACCAACGAAATACTTTTTTTGGGGAAGCCAGGTACGAAATACTTTTTGGAGAAGCCAGGTACGAAATACTTATTTTGGGGAAGCCAGGTACGAAATACTTTTTGGAGAAGCCAGGTACCAAATACTTATTTTGGGGAAGCCAGGTACGAAATACTTTTTGGAGAAGCCAGGTACGAAATACTTTTTGGAGAAGCCAGGTGCGAAATACTTTTTGGAGAAGCCAGGTACAAAATACTTTTTGGAGAAGCCAGGTACGAATTACTTTTTGGAGAAGCCAGGTACGAAATACTTTTTGGAGAAGCCAGGTATGAATTACTTTTTGGAGAAGCCAGGTACGAAATACTTTTTGGAGAAGCCAGGTACAAAATACTTTTTGGAGAAGCCAGGTACGAATTACTTTTTGGAGAAGCCAGGTACGAAATACTTTTTGGAGAAGCCAGGTACGAAATACTTTTTTGAGAAGCCAGGTACAAAATACTTTTTGGAGAAGCCAGGTACGAATTACTTTTTGGAGAAGCCAGGTACGAAATACTTTTTGGAGAAGCCAGGTACGAAATACTTTTTGGAGAAGCCAGGTACGAATTACTTTTTGGAGAAGCCAGGTACGAAATACTTTTTGGAGAAGCCAGGTACGAAATACTTTTTGGAGAAGCCAGGTACGAAATACTTTTTGGAGAAGCCAGGTACGAAATACTTTTTGGAGAAGCCAGGTTTATATATTTAAAAATGAGAAAAGAATTAATGTACGATTTTTATGTATTCCATCACGCATGATAAAGTGAATAAACTGACTTAAGGTAAAAAAAAATAACTTTGATATATCTGTCTAGTAATAAAAATAATTTTCGGAGAAGAGTAAACGATGAACAGTAATATCATAAGAATAAGGTTAGAGACCTGTGGAAATATAACTTTGATATTATAACCGTAAATACATTAACGCAGGAGCTTGCAGTGTAACTAGACTGATGTTACATTGGTCAGGCTTAGGCTCGGTCGCAAGTATTTCCGGCAGTTTGGCAGATACGCAAACTAAATGCAAATTATGTGTTACCTGGAGTTAACCCGGAGAGGGTTTCGGGGGTCAACGCCCCCGCGGCTCGGTCTGAGACCAGGCCTCATGGTGGATGAGAGTCTGATCAACCAGGGCTGTTACTGCCGGCCGCACGCAAACTGACGTACTAACCACAGCCTGGTTAGTCGAGCATTATCTGCGTGGTTGTCCACTTACTGAGGAAAATGAAGGTATTCAGAATTATAATTACTATGATATGTCAAAGCATGTTATTATTAAAAATAAGATAACGGACATTTTAAACAAATATAGTGAATTGACTTATAACAGATTAAACATAAACTGCATATATATATATATATATATATATATATATATATATATATATATATATATATATATATATATATGCAAAACAACCACTCTGAAAAAATAGAGAAATTCCAAGCGCTTTCGTGACTACTCGTGAGTAGGCACGAAAGCGCTTGGAATTTCTCTATTTTTTCAGAGTGGTTGTTTTGCATATTCCGAAATCACCTGTTTACTGTGATCTTATTGCATATATATATATATATATATATATATATATATATATATATATATATATATATATATATATATATATATATATATATATATATATATTTATATATATATTTATATATTTTTTTTATTTTTATTATCACACTGGCCGATTCCCACCAAGGCAGGGTGACCCGAAAAAGAAAAACTTTCACCATCATTCACTCCATCACTGTCTTGCCAGAAGGGTGCTTTACACTACAGTTTTTAAACTGCAACATTAACACCCCTCCTTCAGAGTGCAGGCACTGTACTTCCCGTCTCCAGGACTCAAGTCCGGCCTGCCGGTTTCCCTGAATCCCTTCATAAATGTTACTTTGCTCACACTCCAACAGCACGTCAAGTATTAAAAACCATTTGTCTCCATTCACTCCTATCAAACACGCTCACGCATGCCTGCTGGAAGTCCAAGCCCCTCGCACACAAAACCTCCTTTACCCCCTCCCTCCAACCCTTCCTAGGCCGACCCCTACCCCGCCTTCCTTCCACTACAGACTGATACACTCTTGAAGTCATTCTGTTTCGCTCCATTCTCTCTACATGTCCGAACCACCTCAACAACCCTTCCTCAGCCCTCTGGACAACAGTTGTGGTAATCCCGCACCTCCTCCTAACTTCCAAACTACGAATTCTCTGCATTATATTCACACCACACATTGCCCTCAGACATGACATCTCCACTGCCTCCAGCCTTCTCCTCGCTGCAACATTCATCACCCACGCTTCACACCCATATAAGAGCGTTGGTAAAACTATACTCTCATACATTCCCCTCTTTGCCTCCAAGGACAAAGTTCTTTGTCTCCACAGACTCCTAAGTGCACCACTCACTCTTTTTCCCTCATCAATTCTATGATTCACCTCATCTTTCATAGACCCATCCGCTGACACGTCCACTCCCAAATATCTGAATACGTTCACCTCCTCCATACTCTCTCCCTCCAATCTGATATTCAATCTTTCATCACCTAATCTTTTTGTTATCCTCATAACCTTACTCTTTCCTGTATTCACCTTTAATTTTCTTCTTTTGCACACCCTACCAAATTCATCCACCAATCTCTGCAACTTCTCTTCAGAATCTCCCAAGAGCACAGTGTCATCAGCAAAGAGCAGCTGTGACAACTCCCATTTTGTGTGTGATTCTTTATCTTTTAACTCCACGCCTCTTGCCAAGACCCTTGCATTTACTTCTCTTACAACCCCATCTATAAATATATTAAACAACCACGGTGACATCACACATCCTTGTCTAAGGCCTACCTTTACTGGGAAAAAATTTCCCTCTTTCCTACATACTCTAACTTGAGCCTCACTATCCTCGTAAAAACTCTTCACTGCTTTCAGTAACCTACCTCCTACACCATACACTTGCAACATCTGCCACATTGCCCCCCTATCCACCCTGTCATACGCCTTTTCCAAATCCATAAATGCCACAAAGACCTCTTTAGCCTTATCTAAATACTGTTCACTTATATGTTTCACTTATATATTATATATATATATTATATATATATACTATATATATATATTATATACATATATATATTATATATATATATATATATGCATGGGTTCGACCCCTTGACTAGTGCAGTGTTGTTATTGATATATATATGTATGTGTGTGCTCTTG
>NW_027198912.1:0-7500 GCF_038502225.1 Cherax quadricarinatus
AAACCTCACAAGTTGATAAATGGTGTACATAAGAACATAAGAACATAAGAAAGGAGGAACACTGCAGGAGGCCTGCTGGCCCATACTAGGCAGGTCCTTTACAATTCATCCCACTAACAAAACATTTGCCCAACCCAATTTTCAATGCCACCCAAGAAATAAGCTCTGATGTGAAAGTCCCACTCAAATCCAACCCCTCCCACTCATGTACTTATCCAACCTAAATTTGAAACTACCCAAAGTCCTAGCCTCAATAACCCAACTAGGTAGACTGTTCCACTCATCAACTACCCTATTTCCAAACCAATACTTTCCTATGTCCTTTCTAAATCTAAACTTATCTAATTTAAATCCATTACTGCGGGTTCTCTCTTGGAGAGACATCCTCAAGAACTTATTAATATCCCCTTTATTAATACCTATCTTCCACTTATACACTTCGATCAGGTCTCCCCTCATTCTTCGTCTAACAAGTGAATGTAACTTAAGAGTCTTCAATCTTTCTTCATAAGGAAGATTTCTAATGCTATGTATTAATTTAGTCATCCTACGCTGAATGTTTTCTAACGAATTTATGTCCATTCTGTAATATGGAGACCAGAACTGAGCTGCATAATCTAGGTGAGGCCTTACTAATGATGTATAAAGCTGCAGTATGACCTCTGGACTTCTGTTGCTTACACTTCTTGATATAAATCCCAGTAATCTATTTGCCTTATTACGTACGCTTAGGCATTGCTGTCTTGGTTTAAGGTTGCTGCTCACCATAACCCCCAAGTCCTTTTCGCAATCTGTATGGCTAAGTTCTACATCATTTAACTTATAAGTACTAGGGTTATGGGCACTCCCAAGCTTCAGAACCTTGCATTTATCTACATTGAACTGCATCTGCCACTTTTCTGACCAAGAATAGAGTTTGTTTAAATCCTCCTGAAGTTCCATAACATCTACGTTTGAATCAATTATCCTACCTATCTTTGTGTCATCGGCGAATTTGCTCATATCACTAGTAATTCCCTCATCAAGATCATTGATATATATTATAAACAACAACGGGCCCAAGACTGATCCCTGTGGAACGCCACTTGTTACAGATCCCCACTCGGATTTAACCCCATTTATGGACACTCTCTGCTTCCTGTCAGTGAGCCATGACTCGATCCACGAGAGCACTTTTCCCCCAATGCCATGAGCTGCTACTTTCTTTAACAGTCTATGGTGCGGAACTCTATCAAAAGCCTTACTAAAATCTAAGTAAATAATATCAAATTCTTTATCGTGGTCAACAGCCTCAAAAGCTTTACTGAAGAAAGTTAATAAATTAGTTAGACAAGACCGGCCTCTTGTGAATCCATGCTGAGTATCATTAATCAAGCTATGCTTATCGAGATGGCTTCTTATAATCTCAGCTATAATTGACTCTAGTAATTTGCCTACAATTGAGGTCAGGCTTATTGGGCGGTAATTTGACGGTAACGACTTGTCCCCTGTTTTAAAAATAGGAATTACATTAGCCATCTTCCACATATCAGACACTACACCTGTTTGAAGAGATAAATTAAAAATATTAGTTAATGGTTCACAGAGTTCCATTTTGCATTCCTTAAGAACCCTTGAAAAAACCTCATCAGGACCCGGCGACTTATTTTGCTTCAGTCTGTCTATCTGCTTCACAACCATCTCACTAGTGACTGTGATGTTACATAATTTATCTTCTTCTAGCCCACTGTAAAAACTAATTACTGGAATATTGTTAGTGTCTTCCTGTGTAAAAACTGAGAGAAAATAATTATTAAAAATCAAGCACATTTCATTCTCTTTGTCAGTAAGGTGCCCATAGTTATTTTTAAGGGGACCTATCTTATCTCTAACTTTTGTTCTATAGACCTGGAAAAAACTTTTTGGGTTAGTTTTAGAATCCCTAGCAACTTTAATTTCATAGTCCCTTTTAGCTTTTCTTATCCCCTTTTTAATGTCCCTCTTAATGTCAATATACTGATTCATAAGATGACCCTCACCTCTTTTGATACGCCTATAAATTCCTTTCTTATGCCCTAGTAGATATTTGAGCCTATTATTCATCCATTTTGGGTCATTTCTATTTGATCTAATTTCTTTATATGGGATAAACGCTCTTTGAGCAGCATGTATAGTGTTCAGAAAACTGTCATATTGATAGCTCTCTTCGTTACCCCAGTCAACAGATGATAAGTGTTCTCTAAGCCCATCGTAATCTGCTAAGCGAAAATCTGGGACTGTTACTGAGTTATCGCTACTATCGTACTTCCATTCAATGCTAAATGTAATTGATTTGTGGTCGCTAGCACCCAGTTCCTCTGAAATTTCTAAATTATTAACAAGGGATTCATTGTTTGCCATAACTAAGTCAAGCAGGTTATTCCCCCTTGTAGGTTCTGTCACAAACTGCTTCAAAAAACAATCCTGAAATACTTCTAAGAAGTCGTATGATTCTAAATTCCCAGTCAAGAAATTCCAATCAATATGACTAAAGTTAAAGTCTCCTAGAATTACTACATTATCGTGCCTTGTGGCCTTAACAATTTCCTCCCATAGTAGTCTCCCTTGGTCCCTATCTAAGTTTGGGGGATGGTATATGACTCCTAAAATCAGTTTTTCATGCCCCTCTGAAAATTCTATCGAAACAGGCTCTCTATGTGTTACTTCAGACTTACAACCCGTTTTTATGCAACAGTTCAAGCGATCTCGGACATACAATGTCACCCCACCCCCTTCCCGATACTTCTATCTACTTGGAACAATTTAAAACCCTGAATATGACATTCCGCAGGCATGTCCCGACTTTTTGAATTAAACCACGTCTCAGTTAAGGCAAATACATCAATGTTACCTGCACTAGCAACTAATCTCAACTCGTCCATCTTATTCCTAGCACTACGGCAATTAGCATAATAAACATTGAAAGACTCTCCTTTCTCTTTACCCTTCCTGCTCATTTCTATTTTTCTACTAAACCTATTACTGTCCTTATCACCCAAAGTCCCTGGCTTTTCAATATCTACCTCGTTCTGCTTATTACTAGTTCCCCTAGAACTCGTAATATTACTACACTGGGACTTCACTGTTTTCCTGCCAAAACCCATACCACTAACTATTCCTAGTTTAAAGTCCTAACTGCTCCCTCCACTGCAGTTGCCAGTGCTCCCACCCCAGACCTAGATAAGTGAACCCCATCCCTGGCATACATGTCATTTCTGCCATAGAAGAGGTCCCAGTTGTCAATGAATGTTACCACATTTTCCTTACAGTATTTGTCCAGCCAGCAATTGACACCAATTGCCCTGGACAACCATTCATTTCCAACTCCTCTCCTTGGCAAAATACCACATATGACAGGGTTCCCACCCTTACTCCTAATTATTTCTATTGCTGACCTATACCTGCTAATCAGGTCTTCACTCCTACGCCTGCCAACATCGTTGCCTCCAGCACTGAGACAGATAATAGGATTGCTCCCATTACCTCTCATGATGTCATCCAGACGGCTAACAATATCCTCCATCCCAGCCCCAGGAAAGCAAACTCTCTGTCTCCTACTCCTGTCCTTCAAGCAGAACGCCCTATCCATATACCTAACTTGGCTATCCCCAACAACAACAATATTCTTACCTCCATTGGTGTCGTTCGTCGTGATGTTCCCAGTAGTCGACTCACATTCGTCGGTTAGCACTGAGAATGTATTAGATGTTTCCACAACAGTTTCCACGGCAGTCTCTTTCTTCTTCATCGTCGTTTCTACCTTTCCATTCGTCTTCTTGATCGTCAACTTCTGTCCAGCCACTGACCAGTTTCCCTTCTTGACCTGAGGACTGAAAACAGGAGGACTACTACGAATCTTCTTGTTTTCCTCGGTCAGTCGCCGAATCTCCATCTTCGCCATCCTCAATTCTTCCTTAAGCTGTTGGTAAAGTTGCTCGATGGCGGGCATCTTGCTTCAATTCGTAGAGAGCGCGCAAACAGGTCTTCACAGAGCTAGGTACACGTCACCACTGCGCAAAAGCCAACTCAATCAGGAGCTACTGCGCAGCACGTCCGCACGGCCCAATAGCGATGCGAACACTCAAAGTGTGGAAACCTCACAAGTTGATAATTGAAGATATTTGGCCAACATTTTGATATCTTTATTCTTGAGCGTTTCTCCAGCCAGTGGCTTCATCAGTACAATACAAAGAAAGCTGGAGTATAAGAAGGAGTTTGAGGTAATCAATCCCTCAACCTGGAGTCTTACATGCTCAGTCCATCAATCTTGATGGACTCCAGACTGAGGGACTCATTACCCCAGATTCCTCCTCATCTTCCACCTTCCTCTGCACTGGACTGAAAAAGCCACTGGCTGGCGAAGTGTATCCAGAATGAAAGATACCTAAATGCTACACAAGTGTCTCATGTATCATTAAGTTTGTTGGTCACCATCCAGACAGAAAGCTTCACCAGCTCCTGGTTCACTCGACGCCATCTTGCTTATCGAGTAGTTGCAATTTGTGCTGTTACAAAATAACACCTTGATAAACGGTTTTCAAAACCGACAAGTTGAAGATTGAGTCACTTACGCAACATATCGGAATCTTTATTAAGAAAACGTTTCGCCACACAGTGGTTTCATCAGTCCAATACAAAGTAGAAATGGGTTAGGAGAAGAGGGATTTGGGGTAATCTGTCCCTCAGTCTGGAATCGATGTGTTCAGTCCATCACTTTGTTTTCTAAGAACCTGACTAGCTTGTGCTAGTAGGTCTGATGCCGTGCTCCTTAAGTGGTGGTGACCTTGACCTGACTAGGTTGGGTCAGTGGTATAAACCGTTAGGCGACTTGGACCTGCCTCGCATGGGCCAGTAGGCCTGCTGTAGTGATCCTTCTTTCTTAGGCACATAAGAAAGAAGGAACGCTGCAGCAGGCCTACTGACCCATGCGAGGCAGGTTCAAGTCCCCCACCGGCCCAAGCCAATGCCCCAGCCTAGTCAGGTCAGGTCACATTCACTTAACGAAGGAGCACGGCAACTTAACTAGTAGCACCAGCTAGTCAGGTCCAACTCACACTCACTCACACCCCCTCATGTATTTATCTAACCTATTTTTAAAACTACACAACGTTTTAGCCTGAATAACTGTACTCGGGAGTTTGTTCCACTCATCCACAACTCTATTACCAAACCAGTACTTTCCTATATCCTTCCTGAATCTGAATTTTTCCAACTTAAAACCTGTGAGGCATTTGATAGATAATTAATATTGACGAGGAACAATAGCGGACCAAGGAGCCTACCCTGAAGAAGCCTACTGTGTAGGCGAAACGTTTCGAAATAAAGATACCTAACTGTTGCATATGTGTCTTACCTAACAACCTGTCGGTATTTTATACCATTATAATGTTCACTCCTTTCAAGACTGATGGACTGATTACATCGACTCAAGACTGAGGGACTGATTACATCGACTCAAGACTGAGGGACTGATTACATCGACTCAAGACTGAGGGACTGATTACATCGACTCAAGACTGAGGGACTGATTACATCGACTCAAGACTGAGGGACTGATTACATCGACTCAAGACTGAGGGACTGATTACATCGACTCAAGACTGAGGGACTGATTACATCGACTCAAGACTGAGGGACTGATTACTTCAAACTCCTCCTGTTCTTCACCATTCTCCTTTGTATGGACTGATGAAGCCACTGTGTGGCGAAACGTTTCCTCATTAAAGATACCCAAGTGTTGCACATGTGTCTAATTTAACACACCTGTGTTAATGAGTTAGTGTCACTGGTTGCCACACCTGACCTGTGGCGCTAAGGCAGGACTTTAGGTTAGTGACAGATGACCTTTGATGACTTTAAACCTTTGGTTTCAACAGCAGGATCTTATCTAAAGTGTAAATAGTGTTTCTTGGACCAATTAAGAGGAGAAGAAGAATCAGCTAAAAAGGCACATAGGGGAGACGAGGAGAAGTTAGAGAAAGATACAGAGGGAGAGAGAGAGAGAGGAGACAAGGAGAGGCGAGAAAGGAAATATAAACACATACGCAGTATAATGTGATCCTTTATTGACTACGTTTCGCCCACACAGTGGGCTTTTTCAAGTCACAAGCAGATCTGTTTGTGACTTGAAAAAGCCCACTGTGTGGGCGAAACGTAGTCAATAAAGGATCACATTATACTGCATATGTGTTTATATTTCCATTGTGTCGGTATTTTATACCATTTATTTCCAGAGGCGAGGAAGATAGATACAGAGAGAGAGAGAGAGAGAGAGAGAGAGAGAGAGAGAGAGAGAGAGAGAGAGAGAGAGAGAGAGAGAGAGAGAGAGAGAGATCCACTTCGAGGACAGCGTGAAACAAGCTTTTATGCCACAAGACGGGCAGAAAGCAGCAACTTCACTCTGGCTGTACCCTTCTCCAGAACATCACTCCATCTGAGATCCTATATACCCAGGATGACTCGAGTATGGAACACATTCGTACAGCATAATGATGTCAACGAGATAAAGTCAGTTGATCAAATGAAAATGGCCCAAGATGGCTCACAGTTGGCTCACAGCTGGCCCACAGATGGCTCACAGCTGGCCCAAATGGCCCACAGCTGGCCCACAGATGGCTCCAACTTCATCCTGTTCCCTACTTGTATGTCTCATAACAATAAAAATGCTTTCAAATGAGCTGATGTAGGCAACAGCTCTTAGCTTGTCAATAAAGTTAGGAATCCTTAACCTGTAAATAGCTTGTCAATAAAGCTAGGGATCCTTAATTGTCAAACCCTGTGTAAAGAGAGAGAGAGAGAGAGAGAGTGGAACGGAATCAGCAAGACATCCTATTAGGGCAAGTGTTCCACAAGGAAGCGTGCTGGGACCATTGTTATGGAATGTCTACTTCAACGACCTTCTTCATCTCATCCCAGAATCACATGCATATGCAGACGACTGTACACTGACATTCACTTATCCAAGAGAAGAAATGCCAGCTGCTCTAAGTTACATCAATCACCCGCTGAGAGCTATATCAGCTTGGGGAAATAGATGGCAAGTAACATTTGCACCTGAGAAAACGCAAATGATGATTGTCTCTAGGCACCATGATGGTAACGCTGGTGCAGTAGTAAGGATGAATGGGAGGGTGTTGGCACCTGGAGAAGAAGTTGATATCCTTGGGGTGAAATTTGACTCCAAACTAACCATGAAGAACCATGTTGTAAATCTTGCAAACAAGGCAGCCAGGAAGCTTACAGCACTTCACCGTATCTGGCATCTGCTTGACAGTAGGGGTTGCAAGATTCTGTACGAGGCACAAGTACGCTCACACCTTGAGTATGCTCCATTTTCTTGGTTTGCCTGCTCCCCCCCCCCTCTCATCTGCGACTGCTTGACAGAGTAGAGAACAGAGCAAGACGTCTTATCTCTCGCCTGGACCCATCCTGGATAGATCTGTCATTTCAGCAGAGCCTTCAACATAGGAGGGATGTGGGGTG
>NW_027198912.1:20000-27500 GCF_038502225.1 Cherax quadricarinatus
CTCTTGGCCTCCTGCAGTTCTGTGGTGGGTTATACATCACTCCAATGACTACTTTATGTTCTCCGGACTGAATTGTACCTACAATGTAGTCTCTTTCTCCAATCATGTCCATGCCTTCCATTTCCTCAAATCCCCATTGGTGTTTTATGAGCAGTGCAACCCCTCCTCCCCCTCTACTCCTTCTATCTTTCCTCAGGATCTGATATCCTGTTGGGAAGATTGTGTCTGTTATTGTCTCAGCGAGTTTTGTTTCTGTGACTGCTATGATGTCTGGGGATTTTTCACTGATTCTTTCATTCCACTCCTCATGTTTATTCGTTATTCCATCCGCGTTTGTGTACCAAACCTTTAGTTTCTTTTCTATCATTGTGGTCATGCAAGAATATTGTGTGTGTGTGTGTGTGTGTGTGTGTGTGTGTGTGTGTGTGTGTGTGTGTGTGTGTGTGTGTGTGTGTGTGTGTGTGTGTATGTGTGTGTGTGTGTATGTGTGTGTATGTGTGTGTGTGTATGTGTGTGTGTATGTGTGTGTGTGTATGTGTGTGTATGTGTGTGTGTGTATGTGTGTGTGTGTGTGTGTGTATGTGTGTGTGTGTATATGTGTGTGTGTGTGTGTGTGTATGTATGTGTGAGTGTGTGTTTGTGTGTGTGTGTGTGTATGTATGTGTGTGTGTGTGTGTGTGTGTGTGTGTGTGTGTGTGTGTGTGTGTGTGTGTGTGTGTGTGTGTATGTGTGTGTGTGTGTGTGTGTGTTTGTGAATGTGTGTGTGTAATTAGTTATAATTTTATACGTGTAAATAAAGCAGTCACCTGCGGGACGCCTCTTCCGATTGTCTTTAAACTTTCAGCAGAGGTGTGACTTACATAGAAAGAGTGTAAAGGCGCCTCCATTACCATGAAAACTGCCTCGTCTGATAGATTTCAGAACTTCTGGATTATTAACCCGTAGCTGGGTTGATAGCGCACTCGGCTAACACTCTGAGGTCCATGGTTCAATTCCAGGTAAGGGTGGAAACATTAGGACGTGTTTCGTTAAGATACCTGCTGCCCATCTTCACCTAGCAGTGAACAAGGTACCTGGGAAAATACTAGCGATATTCCTGAAATAATAGATTACGTAGAACAGGATGATAATAAACTATGTACGATTGCGGTAACTAGTGACATGGTCCTCAGACAAATAGAGAAACTAAAACCTAACAAATCCCCAGGCCCTGATGAACTGTTTGCAAGGGTGTTAAAGGAATGTAAAGAGGAACTTAGCATACCTTTGGCTAATCTTTTTAACATATCACTACAAACTGGCATAGTGCCAGACAAGTGGAAAATGGCAAATGTAATACCTATTTACAAGGCAGGTGACAGGTCCTTGGCTTCGAACTATACACCAATAAGCCTTACCTCCATAGTGGGAAAATTTATGGAATCAATAATTGCCGAGACAATTCGTAGCCATCTTGACAGGCACAGATTGATTAATGAATCTCAACACGGTTTTACAAAGGGGCGTTCTTGTCTTACGTATTTACTAAGTTTTTTCACTAAGGTGTTTGAGGAGGTAGATCATGGTAATGAATATGATATTGTGCATATGGACTTCAGTAAGGCTTTCGATACAGTTCAACATCAGAGGCTATTGAGGAAACTTAAGGCACACGGAATAGGAGGAGAAATTTTTTCCTGGGTAGAGGCATGGTTGACAAATATGCAGTAGAGAGTTTGCATAAATGGGGAGAAATCAGAATGGGGGCACGTTACAAGCGGTGTTCCTCAGGGGTCAGTGTTGGGCCCCTTGTTGACAATTTACATAAACGACATAGATGAGGAAATAAATAGCGACATAAGCGAATTTGCTGATGACACCAAAATAGGCCATCCAATTCATTCTAATGAGGACACTAGAGCACTCTAGGATGATTTAAATAGACTGATGCAATGGTCGGAGAAGTGGCTGATGCAGTTTAATATTGACAAATGCAAAGTTCTAAATGTTGAACAGGAAAATAACCATGCCACATATAAACTAAATAATGTAGATCTTAATTTTACTGATTTCGAAAAGGATTTAGGGGTTCTGGTTAGCAGTAATCTAAAACCAAGACAACAGTGCATTACTGTTCGCAATAATGCTAACAGAATCCTTGGCTTCATATCAAGAAGTACAAATAGTAGAAGTCCTCAGGTTGTTCTTCAACTCTATATATCCTTGGTTAGGCCTCATTTAGACTATGCTGCTCAGTTCTGGTCACTGTATTACAGAATGGATATAAATGCTCTGGAAAACGTACAGAGGAGGATGACAAAGTTGATCCCATGTATCAGAAATCTTCCATATGAGGATAGACTGAGGCCCTGAATCTGCACTCTCTAGAAAGGCGTAGAATTAGGGGGGATATGATCGAGGTGTATAAATGGAAAACAGGAATAAATAAAGGGGATGTAAATAGTGTGCTGAAAATTTCCAGCCAAGACAGGACTCGCAGCAATGGTTTCAAGTTGGAAAAATTCAGATTCAGGAAGGATATAGGAAAGTACTGGTTTGGTAATAGAGTTGTGGATGAGTGGAACAAACTCCCGAGTACAGTTATTCAGACTAAAACGTTGTGTAGTTTTAAAAATAGGTTAGATAAACACATGAGTGGGTGTGGGTGGGTGTGAGTTGGACCTGACTAGCTTGTGCTGCTGGGTCTGGTGCCGTGCTCCTTGCTTAAGTGGAAATGACCTGACTAGGTGGGTCATTTGGCCAATCCGGGGAGGGGGACGTGAACCTGCTTCGCATGGGTCAGTAGGCCTGCTGCAGTGCTCCTTCTTTCTATGTTCTTATGTTCTTATAACAAGGGGCTTTCTACATAGCATGTCATTAATATCAGCTATGGTCTGTATAAGTTGCATCGTATACTTGTAGAAATAAAGATTATTATTATTATTATTATTATTATTATTATTATTATTATTATTATTGTTATTATTATTATTATTATTATTAGTAGTAGTAGTAGTAGTATTTACTGTTCCATGCTACTATTCCTGCTGTTGCTTGTACATTGAACATGTCATTCCCTGACACAGATCCGTGTCATGGGACCAGGATCTATGACTCGTCCCATGCAACCACAATTAGGTGAGTACATTGTCATGTTTCCTGACAAACTGTATATGTATGGTAATGAGTCCCTACAAGTAGAAGAATTAGACACAGGGCTGAGGGATTGATTACCTCGATTTCTGTATAGAGTTCTTCAGTCCTTCCTCTTTCCTGACAGAGAAAACACCATTATGCTACCCTCTTTGACCCCTCTTCACTCTCAGACTGTTGATTACCCCTCGCTGAGTGAGGGGAGAGCAAGAGGAGAAGCCTCTCTCAAGCCAACACTGGCTTGGCTTCCACTCTGTATAAACATATGTGAGAGGTTCATCAAGGGTCTTGGGTTGACAGTTGTTTCTTACCAGGTGGCTGGTTGAAGTGTGTGTGTGTGTGTGTGTGTGTGTGTGTGTGTGTGTGTGTGTGTGTGTGTGTGTGTGTGTGTGTGTGTGTGTGTGTGTGTGTGTGTGTGTGTGTGTGTGTGTACTCACCTAGTTGAGGTTGCGGGGGTCGAGTCCGAGCTCCTGGCCCCGCCTCTTCACTGATCGCTACTAGGTCACTCTCCCTGAACCGTGAGCTTTATCATACCTCTGCTTAAAGCTATGTATGGATCCTGCCTCCACTACATCGCTTCCCAAACTATTCCACTTACTGACTACTCTGTGGCTGAAGAAATACTTCCTAACATCCCTGTGATTCATCTGTGTCTTCAACTTCCAACTGTGTCCCCTTGTTACTGTGTCCAATCTCTGGAACATCCTATCTTTGTCCACCTTGTCAATTCCTCTCATTATTTTGTATGTCATTATCATGTCCCCCCTATCTCTCCTGTCCTCCAGTGTCGTCAGGTTGATTTCCCTTAACCTCTCCTCGTAGGACATACCTCTTAGCTCTGGGACTAGTCTTGTTGCAAACCTTTGCACTTTCTCTAGTTTCTTCACGTGCTTGGCTAGGTGTGGGTTCCAAACTGGTGCCGCATACTACAATATGGGCCTAACGTACACGGTGTACAGGGTCCTGAATGATTCCTTATTAAGATGTCGGAATGCTGTTCTGAGGTTTGTGTGTGTGTGTGTGTATGTGTGTGTGTGTGTGTGTGTGTGTGTACTCACCTATTTGTACTCACCTATTTGTGGTTGCAGGGGTCGAGTCACAGCTCCTGGCCCCGCCTCTTCGCTGATTGCTACTAGGTCCTCTCTCTCCCTGCCCCATGAGCTCTATCATACCTCGCCTTAAAACTATGTATGGTTCCTGCCTCCACCACATCACTTTCTAGGCTATTCCATGGCCTGACTACTCTATGACTGAAGAAATACTTCCTAACATCCCTTTGATTCATCTGAGTCTTCAACTTCCAATTGTGACCTCTTGTGTCTGTGTCCCATCTCTGGAACATCCCGTCTTTGTCCACCTCGTCTATTCCGCGCAGTATTTTACATGTCGTTATCATGTCTCCCCTGACCCTCCTGGCCTCCAGTGTCGTCAGGCCGATTTCCCTCAACCTTTCTTCATAGGACAATCCCCGTAGCTCCGGGACTAGTCTTGTTGCAAACCTTTGCACTTTCTCTAATTTCTTGACGTGCTTGACTAGGTGTGGATTCCAAACTGGTGCTGCATACTCCAGTATGGGCCTGACGTAGATGGTGTACAGAGTCTTAAACGAATCCTTACTGAGGTATCGGAACGCTATCCGTAGGTTTGCCAGGCGCCCGTATGCTGCAGCAGTTATCTGATTGATGTGCGCCTCAGGAGATATGCTCGGTGTTATACTCACCCCCAGATCTTTTTCCTTTAGTGAGGTTTGCAGTCTTTGGCCATCTAAACTATATTGTGTCTGCGGTCTTCTTTGCCCTTCCCCAATCTTCATGACTTTGCATTTGGCAGGGTTAAATTCAAGGAGCCAGTTGCTGGACCAGGCTTGTAGCCTGTCCAGATCTCTTTGTAGTCCTGCCTGATCCTCGTCCGATTCGATTCTTCTCATTAACTTCACATCGTCTGCAAACAAGGACACTTCTGAGTCTATCCCTTCCGTTATGTCGTTCACGTATACCAAGAACAGCACAGGTCCTAGGACTGACCCCTGTGGAACCCCGCTTGTCACAGGCGCCCACTCTGACACCTCGTCGCGTACCATGACTCGTTGTTTCCTCCCTGTCAGATATTCTCTGATCCATTGCAGTGCCTTTCCTGTTATGTGTGCCTGGTCCTCTAGCTTTTGCAGTAACCTCTTGTGAGGAACTGTGTCGAAAGCCTTCTTGCAGTCCAAAAATACGCAGTCGATCCACCCCTCTCTCTCTTGTCTTACTTCTGTCACCTTGTCATAAAACTCTAGTAGGTTTGTGACACAGGATTTTCCTTCCCTGAAACCGTGCTGGTTGTCAATTATACACTTGTTTCTTTCCAGGTGCCCCACCACTCTCCTCCTGATGATCTTCTCCATGACCTTGCATACTATACACGTTAGAGATACAGGTCTGTAGTTTAGTGCCTCATGTCTGTCTCCCTTTTTAAAAATTGGGACTACATTTGACATTTTCCATACCTCAGGGAGTTGCCCAGTTTCAAATGATGTGTTGAAGATCTTTGTTAATGGCTCACACAATATCTCTGCTCCCTCTTTAAGGACCCATGGAGAGATGTTGTCTGGTCCCACCGCCTTTGAGGTGTCAAGTTCGCATAGCAGCTTCTTCACCTCCTCCTTGGTTATATGTACCTCATCCAGCACTTGCTGGTGTGCCCCCCTGTTCTGATTTCTTGGAGTCCTACTGGTTTCCACTGTAAATACCTCTTTAAATCTTGTGTTGAGCTCCTGACATACCTCTCGGTCGTTTCTTGTGAATTCCCCATCACCCTTCCTCAGTCTGATTACCTGGTCCTTGACTGTTGTTTTCCTCCTGATGTGGCTGTACAACAGCTTCGGGTCAGTCTTTACGTTTTGATGCTATGTCATTTTCATATTGTCTCTGAGCCTCCCTTCTTATCTGTGCATATTCGTTTCTGGCTCTTCGGCTGATTTCTTTATTTTCCTGAGTTCTCTGTCTTCTGTACCTTTTCCATTCTCTAGTACACCTAGTTTTTTTTTTTTTGTGTGTGTGTATGTGTGTGTGTGTGTGTGTGTGTGTGTGTGTATGTGTGTGTGTGTAGTTACCTGTTTGTGGTTGCAGGGGTCGAGTTACAGCTCCCGTGCGTGTATGTGTGTGGGGTTGTTTAATAAGAGCTGTGTGGGTCAACTTTGTTGTGAGAGAGACAGACTACGTCCTTTAAGTAAGAAAAACACGTCTTTGGTCAAGATAACACCTGCCTTTACCAAGATAACACCTTCGTGGCCTACAATACAGTGCCTACAATACAGTGCCTACAATAACACAGTACCTACAATAACACAGTACCTACAATACTACAGTACCTACAGTACTCCAGTACCACAGTACATACAATACTACAATACCACGGTACCTACAATACTACAGTACCACAGTACCTACAGCACTACAATACCTACAATACCACTATACCTACAATACTATAATACCACAGTACCTAAAATACTACAATAGCACAGTGCCTACAATACCACAATACCTACAATACCACAAATTCATCCCCTTGAGAAAATTGTTTTAGTCCCAAATTTTAAATGCTCAGTTAAATTTGAGAGAATCTCTCTCTCTCTCTCTCTCTCTCTCTCTCTCTCTCTCTCTCTCTCTCTCTCTCTCTCTCTCTCTCTCTCTCTCTCTCTCTCTCTCTCTCTCTCTCTCTCTCTCTCACTTGGTAGGGCGACTCAAAGAAGAAAACTCATCTACCATCGCTTGCTCCCTTGCTGACTCAAGATGTCTATAGATGTGATGTTGCCATGTTGACGTTATGTTGCCATGTTGACGTTATGTTGCCATGTTGACGTTATGTTGCCATGCTGACGTTATGTTGCCATGTTGACGTTATGTTGCCATGTTGACGTTATGTTGCCATGCTGACGTTATGTTGCCATGTTGACGTTATGTTGCCATGCTGACGTTATGTTGCCATGTTGACGTTATGTTGCCATGCTGACGTTATGTTGCCATGTTGACGTTATGTTGCCATGCTGACGTTATGTTGCCATGTTGACGTTATGTTGCCATGTTGACGTTATGTTGCCATGCTGACGTTATGTTGCCATGCTGACGTTATGTTGCCATGTTGACGTTATGTTGCCATGCTGACGTTATGTTGCCATGTTGACGTTATGTTGCCATGTTGACGTTATATTGCCATGCTGACGTTATATTGCCATGCTGACGTTATGTTGCCATGCTGACCCACCTAACCTCAGCATACCCAACATAGTGACCAGGAACTATTCTCCCCCCCCCCCCACAGTGCCAATGGCACTCTTCCCTTGTTGCGACACGACCTATTTTCACAAAAACTCCCTCCTTAAGC
>NW_027198912.1:30000-37907 GCF_038502225.1 Cherax quadricarinatus
AATGGAACGGGAGAGAGAGAGAGAGAGAGAGAGAGAGAGAGAGAGAGAGAGAGAGAGAGAGAGAGAGAGAGAGAGAGAGAGAGAGAGAGAGAGAGAGAGAGAGGGAGAGAGCAAGGAAAGCAAAGGAGAAAGTCAGGGTGGTCAGAGATGTGGTGGAAGAGGCAGATACCATACGAGGTTTTAAGACTGGGTATGGCTGGAGCTCAACACACACACACACACACACACACACACACACACACACACACACACACACACGAGACAGTCTTTGAAAGTCCCACCCAACACAGTCTTTAAAAGACTTGCCCAAACTTTTCCATTAAGACTTTGCAAATATCGGGAGTTCAGAATAAACTTGATGGCGGGGGAAACTAATGTTTTCCCCTCGTTTTAATTTTTTTCCCCTCGAGTTGTTCTGTGTCACATTGTATCGGTAGTCTATAATAAAATATATATTAATGATATATTTCGAAATTATCGAAAATGATATATATATATATATATATATATATATATATATATATATATATATATATATATATATATATATATATATATATATATATATATATATATATATATATATATCAAATGAATAGGCAGAACTTAGTGATCTTGGCTTAAATAGCAACGCTCATCTTGCTATATAGGACAAGTGAAAATTTGTGTATGCAATAATTTCGCAAAAATCATTCTGAACCTAACGAAAAAAATATATTTCACTGTGTTTGTTTAATATTAAATTACTGTAAACAAATCTAAAATATATTTAGTTAAGGGTTAGGCTAAAATAAATTGTTCTTGTTATAATAAGGTTAGGTAAGTTTTCTAAGATTTTTTGGTGCAAAATTAAAATTTTATACATTAACATTAATGAAAAAATATATCTTTAAACGTATAAGAGAAAATTTCAGAAAGGACTTAATTTTAAATGAGTTCTTTCTAATTGACCAGATTTACATATTCGGCACGACATATATATATATATATACATATATATATATATATATATATATACATATATATATATATATATATATATATATATACAGAGAGAGAGATAATGTACATGTCTCAATTTATATACACAGATATAAGTATATATATACATATATACATTGAGAAGTCGCTGAAATGAAAATCCTCATCCGTGACTTCTCACAGACGAAAGGGAGACGCAACGTAAAAATTAAATGGTAATGAAGAGAAGGCAGGGGAAGAGAGAGAGAGACAGAGAGAGACAGAGACAGAGAGACAGAGACAGAGAGACAGAGACAGAGAGTTAAGTGTGAAAGATTGGTAGCACAGCTGAGAGTGAGGGGAACCAGCTGGTTGTGGTCACTATTATCACCACTTATACTCACTATCACCTACCACCACCATCACCACCTACACTCACTGTCACCTACCACCAACATTATCAGGTACACTCACTATCACCACCTACACTCACTATCACCACCTACACTCACTATCACCACTTACACTCACTATCACCACCTACACTCACTATCACCACCTACACTCACTATCACCACCTACACTCACTATCACCACTCTACTCACCTATCCACCACCACACTCACCATCACCACTTACACTCACTATCACCACCTACACTCACTATCACCACCTACACTCACTGTCACCACCTACACTCACTGTCACCACTTACACTCACTATCACCACTTACACTCACTATTACGACCTACACTCACTATCACCACCTACACTCACTGTCACCACCTACACTCACTGTCACCACTTACACTCACTATCACCACCTACACTCACTGTCACCACCTACACTCACTGTCACCACTTACACTCACTATCACCACCTACACTCACTGTCACCACCTACACTCACTGTCACCACTTACACTCACTATCACCACATACACTCACTGTCACCACCTACACTCACTGTCACCACCCTCATCACCTGTCACCACTTACACTCACCTATCACGACTTACACTCACTATCACCACCTACACTCACTGTCACCACCTACACTCACTGTCACCACTTACACTCACTATCACCACCTACACTCACTGTCACCACCTACACTCACTGTCACCACTTACACTCACTATCACCACTTACACTCACTATCACGACCTACACTCACTATCACCACCTACACTCACTGTCACCACCTACACTCACTGTCACCACTTACACTCACTATCACCACTTACACTCACTATCACCACCTACACTCACTGTCACCACCTACACTCACTGTGACCACTTACACTCACTATCACCACTTACACTCACTATCACCACCTACACTCACTATCACCACCTACACTCACTGTCACCACTTACACTCACTATCACCACCTACACTCACTATCACCACCTACACTCACTGTCACCACTTACACTCACTATCACCACCTACACTCACTATCACCACCTACACTCACTGTCACCACTTACACTCACTATCGTCACCTACACTCACTATCGCCACCTACACTCACTGTCACCACTTACACTCACTATCACCACCTACACTCACTGTCACCACCTACACTCACTATCACCACCTACACTCACTGTCACCACTTACACTCACTATCACCACCTACACTCGCTGTCACCACCTACACTCACTATCACCACCTACACTCACTGTCACCACCTACACTCACTGTCACCACTTACACTCACTATCACCACCTACACTCACTGTCACCACCTACACTCACTATCACCACCTACACTCACTATCACCACTTACACTCACTATCACCACCTACACTCACTGTCACCACCTCACTACTATCACCACCACACTCACTATCACCACTTACACTCACCTATCACCACCTACACACACATCACCACCTACACTCACTGTCACCACCCTACATCACTGTCACCACTTACACTCCATATCACCACCTACACTCCATCACCACCTACACTCCACTGTCACCACCTACACTCACTGTCCACCCTTACACCTCACATCACCACCTACACTCACTATCACCACCTACACTCACTATCACCACCTACACTCACTATCACCACATACACTCACTATCACCACCTACACTCACTGTCACCACCTACACTCACTGTCACCACCTACACTCACTGTCACCACTTACACTCACTATCGCCACCTACACTCAATATCACCACTTACATCCACCTATCACCACCTACACTCACTATCACCACCTACACTCACTGTCACCACTTACTTCACTCATATCACCACCTACACTCCATCGCCTCCTACACTCACTATCACCACTTACACTACCTATCACCACCTACACTCACTATCACCACCTACACTCACTGTCACCACTTACACTCACTATCACCACTTACACTCACTATCACCACCTACACTCACTATCACCACTTACACTCACTATCACCACCTACACTCACTGTCACCACCTACACTCACCGTCACCACTTACACTCACTATCACCACCTACACTCACTATCACCACCTACACTCACTATCACCACCTACACTCACTGTCACCACTTACACTCACTATCACCACCTACACTCACTGTCACCACCTACACTCACTATCACCACCTACACTCACTATCACCACTTACACTCACTATCACCACCTACACTCACTATCACCACCTACACTCACTGTCACCACCTACACTCACTGTCACCACTTACACTCACTATCACCACCTACACTCACTATCACCACCTACACTCACTGTCACCACCTACACTCACTGTCACCACTTACACTCACTATCACCACCTACACTCACTATCACCACCTACACTCACTATCACCACCTACACTCACTATCACCACTTACACTCACTATCACCACCTACACTCACTGTCACCACCTACACTCACTGTCACCACCTACACTCACTGTCACCACTTACACTCACTATCGCCACCTACACTCAATATCACCACTTACACTCACTATCACCACCTACACTCACTATCACCACCTACACTCACTGTCACCACTTACACTCACTATCACCACCTACACTCACTATCGCCACCTACACTCACTATCACCACTTACACTCACTATCACCACCTACACTCACTATCACCACCTACACTCACTGTCACCACTTACACTCACTATCACCACTTACACTCACTATCACCACTTACACTCACTATCACCACCTACACTCACTGTCACCACCTACACTCACCGTCACCACTTACACTCCCTATCACCACCTTCACTCACTATCACCACCTTCACTCACTATCACCACCTTCACTCACCACCATCACTACCTTCATTCACCATCACTACCTTCACTCACCATCACCACCTTCACTCACTATCACCACCTTCACTCACTATCACCACCTTCACTCACCATGATCACCACCTTCACTCACCATCACCACCTTCACTCACCTATCGCCACCTACACTCACTGTCACTCACATATATCACCACCTACACTCACTATCACCACCTACACTCACCTCACCACTTACACTCACTATCACCACCTACACTCACTATCACCACCTACACTCACTGTCACCACTTACACTCACCTATCACCACCTACTCACTATCACCACCTACACTCCTGTCACCACTTACACTCACTATCACCACCTACACTCACTATCACCACCTACACTCACTGTCACCACTTACACTCACTATCACCACCAACACTCACTATCACCACTTACACTCACTATCACCACTTACACTCACTATCACCACTTACACTCACTATCTCCTACCACCACTATCACCAAGTACACTCACTATCACCACTTACACTCACTATCACCACCAACACTCACAATCACCACTTACACTCTATCACCACTTACACTCACTATCACCAACAACACTCACTATCACCACTTACACTCACTATCACCACCTACACTCACTATCTCCTACCACCACTATCACCACGTACACTCACTATCACCACTTACACTCACTATCACCACCAACACTCACCATCACCTACTACCACCTTCACCTACCCACCTTGAAGGTAGATAAGACACACTAGCCTCAGCGAACGGTTTAAAACAGAGGTAAATACACTTCCGGTCAGGATTCCTCTTGAAGCAGATGAGGAAGCTGAGGACCGGAAGTCGGCTTGTTTGATTACCACGACGGTGACAGATGACCAGCGAGACAGAGACGAGACCAGATAACACAGTTAAATATGTGACTTGTGTCCAACTTTTTTACCACAAGAACAACAGGGTAAATAAATTACATAGCTGGACCTGTTAGTGTTATCGTGCACAATTTACACATATGTTAAAACAGTAGTAAGCGCCACATGTGTGAGTGTACCTGTTGAAGAATTACACACATTCGCAGCATCTAGGTATATTTATTTGTAGACGTTTCGCCCTCCAGTGTCTTTATCAATACAATAAAAGGACATACTTTATTGACTAGTTTACCATCGTTGAGACACACCCTAGATAGTCCCTAGGAAGGAATAGAATTTTCAGCCTCCTTTTCCAGTAATTCCCATCATGCTATGCTGGAGCCAGATCCTCAGCCACACTAGCAATTAAGCTGACGCCACGACGCACGCAGAATACATCAGGTAGGAGGAGCAGGTGTGGTGATGCATATCAATGTGGCTGGGGATCCTGTGAATGAGCAAGAAAGTTGCCCTCAAAGCCGCTCTCATCCAAGCCACATCTCAATATGTTATTGCGGTTAATCTCACAAGCCATTCCTGGTTGATTCAGTATTACAGTGGCAGGTTAATGGAATGCTGCGGAAACAGGTCACGTCTTGGAGTACGACTGGTAATTGATTTTTGGTGAGTTAGCAGTCACGGAGGCGCCGCTGGAGATGCCGGAGACACAGACGACGCTGAAGATGTTGAAGATGCTGGAGACTGTGGTCACCATGGAGATGCTGGAGACTGTGGTCACCCTGGAGATGCTGGAGACTGTGGTCACCCTGGAGATGCTGGAGACTGTGGTCACCCTGGAGATGCTAGAGACTGTGGTCACCCTGGAGATGCTAGAGACTGTGGTCACCCTGAGATGCTGGAGACTGTGGTCACCCTGGAGATGCTGGAGACTGTGGTCACCCTGGAGATGCTAGAGACTGTGGTCACCCTGGAGATGCTAGAGACTGTGGTCACCCTGGAGATGCTGGAGACTGTGGTCACCCTGGAGATGCTGGAGACTGTGGTCACCCTGGAGATGCTGGAGACTGTGGTCACCCTGGAGATGCTAGAGACTGTGGTCACCCTGGAGATGCTAGAGACTGTGGTCACCCTGGAGATGCTGGAGACTGTGGTCACCCTGGAGATGCTGGAGACTGTGGTCACCCTGGAGATGCTAGAGATTGTGGTCACCCTGGAGATGCTAGAGACTGTGGTCACCCTGGAGATGCTGGAGACTGTGGTCACCCTGGAGATGCTAGAGACTGTGGTCACCCTGGAGATGCTGGAGACTGTGGTCACCCTGGAGATGCTGGAGACTGTGGTCACCCTGGAGATGCTAGAGACTGTGGTCACCCTGGAGATGCTGGAGACTGTGGTCACCCTGGAGATGCTGGAGACTGTGGTCACCCTGGAGATGCTAGAGACTGTGGTCACCCTGAGATGCTAGGAGACTGTGGTCACCCTTGAGCTGCTGGTGTCTGTGGTCAGCCTTGAGATGCTGGAGACTGTGGTCACCCTGGAGATGCTAGAGACTGTGGTCACCCTGGAGATGCTAGAGACTGTGGTCACCCTGGAGATGCTAGAGACTGTGGTCACCCTGGAGATGCTGGAGACTGTGGTCACCCTGGAGATGCTGGAGACTGTGGTCACCCTGGAGATGCTGGAGACTGTGGTCACCCTGGAGATGCTGGAGACTGTGGTCACCCTGGAGATGCTGGAGACTGTGGTCACCCTGGAGATGCTAGAGACTGTGGTCACCCTGGAGATGCTAGAGAGTGTGGTCACCCTGGAGATGCTGGAGACTGTGGTCACCCTGGAGATGCTAGAGACTGTGGTCACCCTGGAGATGCTGGAGACTGTGGTCACCCTGGAGATGCTGGAGACTGTGGTCACCCTGGAGATGCTAGAGACTGTGGTCACCCTGAGATGCTAGAGACTGTGGTCACCCTGGAGATGCTGAGACTGTGGTCACCCTGGAGATGCTGGAGACTGTGGTCACCCTGAGATGCTGAGACTGTGGTCACCCTGGAGATGCTGGAGACTGTGGTCACCCTGGAGATGCTGGAGACTGTGGTCATCCTGGAGATGCTGGAGATTGTGGTCACCCTGGAGATGCTGGAGTATGACCTCACAGTCATCCTGTGTGATGAAGGAATACCTGAAAGTCATCCTCTGATGGAATATGACATGAAATTCATCCTGTGTGTCATCCATGGCTGTCACATAATGTGACGTATATCAAGATTGTCATATAATGTGACTTATCTAGTTGAATAGTAGGAAGAACACATACATGTATCATCCATAAGCAAGTGTCATCCACCTTGGTTGTCTTCTGGTTATGTATCCAGACATCTGATACTAGTGTCATCCAGAACAGGTACTCTGGGTATGTATTCAGACATCTGACACTAGTGTCATCCACCACAGGTACTCTGGGTATGTATCCAGACATCTGACAATATTGTCATCCACCACAGGTACTCTGGGTATGTATCCAGACATCTGACAATATTGTCATCCACCACAGGTACTCTGGGTATGTATCCAGACATCTGACAATATTGTCATCCACCACAGGTACTCTGGGTATGTATCCAGACATCTGACAATATTGTCATCCACCACAGGTACTCTGGGTATGTATCCAGACATCTGTCACCAGTGTCATCCACCACAGGTACTCTGTTTATGTATCCAGAGTCCTAGTTCCTCCTGAGAACCTA
>NW_027198913.1:0-37906 GCF_038502225.1 Cherax quadricarinatus
TATATATATATATATATATATATATATATATATATATATATATATATATATATATATATATATATATATATATATATATTCTTTCAACAAACCGGCCGTATCCCACCGAGGCAGGGTGGCCCAAAAAGAAAAACAAAAGTTTCTCTTTTTAAATTTAGTAATTTATACAGGAGAAGGGGTTACTAGCCCCTTGCTCCCGGCATTTTAGTCGCCTCTTACAACACGCATGGCTTACGGAGGAAGAATTCTGTTCCACTTCCCCATGGAGATAAGAGGAAATAAACAAGAACAAGAACTAGAAAGAAAATAGAAGAAAACCCAGAGGGGTATGTATATATATGCTTGTACATGTATGTGTAGTGTGACCTAAGTGTAAGTAGAAGTAGCAAGACGTACCTGAAATCTTGCATGTTTATGAGACAGAAAAAAGGACACCAGCAATCCTACCATCATGTAAAACAATTACAGGCTTTCGTTTTACACTCACTTGGCAGGACGGTAGTACCTCCCTGGGCGGTTGCTGTCTACCAACCTACTACCTAGGATATATATACATTATATATATATATATATATATATATATATATATATATATATATATATATATATATATATATATATATATATATATATTATATTATATATATATATATATATATATATATATATATATATATATATATATATATATATATATATATATATATGTATATATATATATATATATATTGTATATATATATATATATATATATATATATATATATATATATATATATATATATATATATATATGTATATATATATATATATATATATATATATATATATATATATATATATATATATATATATATATATATATATAGGTAGTAGGTAGTGTTGGTAGACAGCAACCACCCAGGGAGGTACTACCGTCCTGCCAAGTGAGTGTAAAACGGAAGCCTGTAATTGTTTTACATGATGGTAGGGTTGCTGGTGTCTTTTTTTCTGTCTCATAAACATGCAAGATTTCAGGTACGTCTTGCTACTTCTACTTACACTTAGGTCACACTACACTTACATGTACAAGCATATATATACACTTCTCTCTGGGTTTTCTGCTATTTTCTTTATAGTTCTTGTTTTTGTATTTTTACTCCTATCTCCATGGGGAAGTGGAACAGAATTCTTCCTCTATAAGCCATGCGACTAAAATGCCAGGAGCAAGGGGCTAGTAACCCCTTCTCCTGTATACATTAGTAAATTTATAAAGAGAAACTTTCGTTTATCTTTTGGGCCACCCTGCCTCAGTGGGATACGGCCGGTTTGTTGAAAGAATATATATATATATATATATATATATATATATATATATATATATATATATATATATATATATATATATATATATATATATATATATATATATATATATATATATATATATATATATATATATATATATATATATATATATATATATATATATATATATATATATATATATATATATATATATATATATATATATATATATATATATATATATATATATATATATATATATATATATATATATATATATATATATATATATATGTAATGTGTACTTTATTAATAGACAGAATACATTGATAGAAAACACAAAAATGAGTATATTGGTACAATATATCAAAGGTTATGAATCTCCTCCAGCTCCTCCGAAGCCGGATGCAAGACCATCAGTATGGAGCATGCAATTCCCCTCTGGATGGCCACGCTGAGGCGCTAGAACATGAAAGTAGCTGCCCTTGGGTCCCTGGTGGTGTCGATGAGTCTGGAACCCGGTTCTTTAAGGAAACGTGTGGCATTTTTTCCCCATGATCCCAAGGTCTCTGATCCCACTGGGACAAATTGATACTGCTGGCTGATGTTTCTGTACTTGCCGATCTTGTACTCCTCCCTGTGATCAGCAGCTCCTCCCGCAATTTTTCAGCGATGGGGCCATCCCAGCTTGACTGTTTGTAAGCCATTGCTGCACTAAGGTTTGGTGCTGGAGCAGGAAGAATCTCCCATTCAGTGATGGTACTGTCATAGTTAGGGTCCTGTATTCCTGCTGAGTCACTGAGGTTGTTAGGAAGAAATCACGAAGCATGTGACTCACATCTAGCAGGGCTGGAAGCGGGATCTTTGAGAGACCGCTGGCTCAGTGGTAAGGTGACACGTGTATATATATATATATATATATATATATATATATATATATATATATATATATATATATATATATATATATATATATATATATACAAAACAACCACTCTGAAAGAATAGAGAAATTCCAAGCACTTTCGTGACTACTCACATTATCAAGGAACTATCACATTATCAAGTTCCTTGATAATGTGAGTAGTCACGAAAGCGCTTGGAATTTCTCTATTCTTTCAGAGTGGTTGTTTTGCATATTCTGAAATCACCTGTTTACTGTGATCTTATTGCATATATATATATATATATATATATATATATATATATATATATATATATATATATATATATATATATATATATATATATATATATATATATATATATATATATATATATATATATATATATATATATATATATTCCTGTAGCTGAACCGTTCTTCTTAGTGCACACACACCAAATAAGATATACTCATAAGCATGTATGTACAGAGTACCACACTGCTGTTGGTTAGTGAGGTTTAAAGCCTATCGGCTATACGAAGGTCATTAAAGCTGCACAATAACCTTTTCTCTACCAGACTAGAATATTTTAATCCCTAAGATAGGTATTAAAGTAAACTCTCAGCATATATATGCTGGAAAAAGTACGTCTCTCGGTGTATATATCCTATTCTCCTATTCCACAGCACCAGTACACTACTAGTATAGCAATCGAAGGTTGCTATATTAAGTTTCCTCTATTTTAACCTTATTTATTGAAAAAACTTATTTCATATGCCACATATTACATGCTGTGTCTGCCTTTGCTGACTTTACTAGAATTTGTTTGAGACTGTCATCCACTGAGGACATTGCAAATCTCAAAGTGGATACAAACCAAGTCTTTAAATGGACCACAGAAAACAAAATGGTATTCAGTGAGGACAAATTTCTATTACTCCGTTATGAAAAACATGAGGAAATAAAACCTAGGTCTGCCTATCAAACAAATTCTAACCACACACTGCAGCGAGAAACTAATGTGAAGGACCTGGGAGTAATAATGTCACAGAGCCTAACTTTAAGAGGTCACAATAGCTTCTCTATCACAGCTGCTAGAAAAATGGTAGCGTGGATAATGAGATCCTTCGAAGCAAGAGATGCCAAGCCAGTGATGGTGATTGTCTTTAAATCACTTCTTCTCTCTAGGCACGAATATTGTTCTACACTAACAGCCCCTTTCAAGGCAGGCGAAATTGCAGATCCGAAGAATATACAAAAACGTTCACTTCACGTATAAGTACAATCAAGCACCTCAATTATCGAGGACGTTTGAAGTCTCTTGACCTGTACGCAGGCGAGAAACATGAATCATAATTCACACATGGAAAATCCTAGAGGGACTGGTCCCTAAACTGCACACGAAAATCATTCTCTACGAAAGCAAAACACCCGGCAGGCGATGCAACATCCCCCTCAATGAGTACGTTATAAGATAACAAAATAAGTGTCAGGGGCCTAAGACTATTCAATTGTCTCCCAGCATACATAAGGGAAATTACCAATAAACCCCTAGCTGTCATCAGGAGGGAGCTGGACAGATACCTGAAGTCAGTACCTGACCAGGCAGGCTGTGATTTGCACGCTGGATCGCGTACGGCAGACAGTTACAGCCTTGTTTATCAGGCCAGGTCATGGACTGGACCGCGGGGGCGTTGACCCCCGAAATACCTTCCAAGTAGACTCCAGGTTGGTAAACATTATTTGGCAACGTACAAATCAGTTATAGATATTACTGAATAATTTAATTTTCTTAAATACACTTTTGAGACAGGGTAAACTAAAAGCATTTAAGTGATGGTATGGTTACTGTGATTCCTAGAGTTAATATATGTATAAATTACAAGAGAGAGAGAGAGAGAGAGAGAGAGAGAGAGAGAGAGAGAGAGAGAGAGAGAGAGAGAGAGAGAGAGAGAGAGAGAGAGAGAGAGAGACAGACAGACAGACAGACAGAGAGAGACAGAGAGAGACAGAGAGAGACAGAGAGAGACAGAGAGAGACAGAGAGAGACAGAGAGACAGAGAGACAGAGAGACAGAGAGAGAGAGAGTGAAGGGGGAAGGAGGGAGAGTCTAAGAAATAATGTAGAAAATGTGAAAGAAGATAAAAGAAATAGGAAGTAATGCGCTGGAGAGACGGAGCAGCAAAGTCGCAATATTATTATTATTATATTTATACGAATCTGGAACACTTTCTCACCTTAAGGAGGAGGAGCCTGAAGAAGTCAGAGCCTGGAGGTGAAACGCGTGCCACAGCTGGACATTACAAAGAAATTAAGATTTCCTTCCCCACTCTTGGATAGTAATGACTTTTTTTGTGTGGACACAGACATGCCGAGATAACTTCGTTCATTGGCATTAGAACAGCTCTCGGGAACGATCTGTATCTAGAATCACCGCGTCGGCTGGATTAACACGATAAGTACTAACATAATAGAGAGAGGCTAAGATTGTGCTCAACACGATGAGATGAGGCTGCATTCTATTGTTGAACTCTAAAGGAGGACTCAAGCTTTTGTTTTTTTCCTCTTGCGTGTGAACATGTAAAAATTTTTCCTTTACTCAAACATTTGTGAAGACATTGCACGCTTAGCATGTTAGCATGTTTATTCCTGTCTTTATATGCTCACAGCGTCTACCGTGATCTACGTTATTTATCAGGCAGGTGAAGACAAGTTGAGCAAAATACCGACAGGATGGAAGATGTTCAAATAACCTTTATATTCATGGGCTAACTTAGAATAATGTTTTCAGCCTTCATTTCAGAGCTGATATGTCTCTATTAATTTTTTGTTGTGCCTTAACGTAAAATATATTTGCGATGTATAATTGCTTCGCTAGGAGGCCGTCAACTTAGCAAGCGTCTGGCAGGGCCTGGACAACCTTCGCAGGTGGTAAGGACGGTCACTGAACAATTATTATGGGTGTTGAGGCCGGGCCCTGAGCAACCTTCATGGGTGGTGAGGCTGAGCCCTGAACAACCACGTGAGGTGAGACCGGGTCTGGACATTTCTGGAACTACACTATTCATCACGAGGCAACCGCCCCGACAGGTGCCTCTTTAGGTCGTGCCCTGACGCATTCACCTCACCACCAAATGATAGTTTCTCCCTCCCCCCTCCCACCTCCCCCCACACACAAGACGTTGCCTGTGGGCTAGTGTTGGTGAAGGTGGTGCTTAGTGCCTCCCTGGAGACCCGGCTGACGTAGATCATTGCCCCTCAATGAAAATCATCTACCTCGACTTCCAAACCAGTTGCGACTTGATAATGGTACATAAGTGACCGAAACGTCGTTCTCTGAATTTGGGGATGATTAAGCATGGATTTCAATCTGGGAATATTAAAAAATCATAAATACTGAAAAGCTTTAGTGTTTAAAGTCACTGGTCAAAATAATGATGAGAAAATTGGCCGTTAATTAAAAAAAAATTACATCCGAGGACTAAAAAGCCCCCAGATGTAAGCAAGTGGCCTCACTCCACTGAGTCTGCCCAACAGGAGTTGGGGGATTGTTCCATCCACGGTAATGGGATTAATATTTATCACGGTTAGAACTGATCGAAAATTGAGACCTTAGAAAGCTACAATGGGACTCACAGCAAAACACCCAGGTTGGGTATATTTAGATTTAGAAGGGATATAAGAAAACCCTGAATCCATATTGCTCCCTGCCGATAGTAGTGACACGTTGCAAAACATTCTTTAAATGGGGCTTGACGAAGCTCTACACCGCGAGAAATGTTGTCCCAATAAAATCTTGTTTTGGAACGCTTGCGTTTTCTTCACAGGAAAATCCTGAAGTGACTATAGAGTTGTAGATGAGTGGAACAAACAGCCAAGCTATGTCATCGATCTAACCCTATGAGTAACTTTAAAAATATATTAAGCAAGTGCGTGTGTAGGTATGGTTTGCAGTGCTTCTCACATATTACGTTCTTATAAAATATCTCTTCAGTAGAATGATCATAGAGACGCGTGTTGCGAACCTCCTTCCAGGAAAGGACCCTCCACTTAACTAGGCAAAGTACTAGACCAGTCTTCTTGATCAAAACGTATATTTTTTCATCGTTATAATATGCAACATCTGGGTATCTTTATTTGTAGATGTTTCGCCCTACAGTAGCTTAATCAGTATAAGAATATAATGTGAAGGATTTAGAGTTAATGCTCTTCACCAACTCCAAGACTAAGGGACTGATTACCTTATCTCTTGTATATATTTCTACAGTCTTCACATTATGTCCATGTATTGTACTAATAAAGCCAATGGATGGCGAAACGTCTACAAATAAAGATACCCAGATGTTATACAAGTGTCTAATTCCTCATGTTGTTGATATTATATACCATTCCTGTACATCATTATAACACCAGCATTCTAATCTCTATCCGGCCGAGGTGTCATACTCCTTATCCAGGTTAATTTCCGTTACTTCAGGGAAGGTTAATTTAACCAGTATAACTAACAAATTCAGTACTCCGTCGTAAATGAATACTTTTGTGTGTGTGTGTGTGTGTGTGTGTGTGTGTGTGTGTGTGTACTCACCTAGTTGTACTCACCTAGTTGAGGTTGCGGGGGTCGAGTCCGAGCTCCTGGCCCCGCCTCTTCACTGATCGCTACTAGGTCACTCTCCCTGAACCGTGAGCTTTATCATACCTCTGCTTAAAGCTATGTATGGATCCTGCCTCCACTACATCGCTTCCCAAACTATTCCACTTCCTGACTACTCTGTGGCTGAAGAAATACTTCCTAACATCCCTGTGATTCATCTGCGTCTTCAACTTCCAACTGTGTCCCCTTGTTACTGTGTCCAATCTCTGGAACATCCTGTCTTTGTCCACCTTGTCAATTCCTCTCAGTATTTTGTATGTCGTTATCATGTCCCCCCTATCTCTCCTGTCCTCCAGTGTCGTCAGGTTGATTTCCCTTAACCTCTCCTCGTAGGACATACCTCTTAGCTCTGGGACTAGTCTTGTTGCAAACCTTTGCACTTTCTCTAGTTTCTTTACGTGCTTGGCTAGGTGTGGGCTCCAAACCGGTGCCGCATACTCCAATATGGGCCTAACGTACACGGTGTACAGGGTCCTGAATGATTCCTTATTAAGATATCGGAATGCTGTTCTGAGGTTTGCTAGGCGCCCATATGCTGCAGCAGTTATTTGGTTGATGTGCGCTTCAGGAGATGTGCCTGGTGTTATACTCACCCCAAGATCTTTTTCCTTGAGTAAGGTTTGTAGTCTATGGCCCCCTAGACTGTACTCCGTCTGCGGTCTTCTTTGCCCTTCCCCAATCTTCATGACTTTGCACTTGGTGGGATTGAACTCCAGGAGCCAATTGCTGGACCAGGTCTGCAGCCTGTCCAGATCCCTTTGTAGTTCTGCCTGGTCTTCGATCGAGTGAATTCTTCTCATCAACTTCACGTCATCTGCAAACAGGGACACCTCAGAGTCTATTCCTTCCGTCATGTCGTTCACAAATACCAGAAACAGCACTGGTCCTAGGGCTGACCCCTGTGGGACCCCGCTGGTCACAGGTGCCCACTCTGACACTTCGCCACGTACCATGACTCGCTGTTGTCTTCCTGACAAGTATTCCCTGATGTGTGTGTGTGTGTGTGTGTGTGTGTGTGTGTGTGTGTGTGTGTGTGTGTGTGTGTGTGTGTGTGTGTGTGTGTGTGTGTGTGTTGTGTGTGTGTGTGTGTGTGTGTGTGTGTGTGTGTGTGCGTGTGTGTGTGTGTGTGTACTCACCTAATTATGGTTGCAGGGGTCGAATCATAGCTCCTGGTCCCGCCTCTTCACTGATCATTACTAGGTCCACTCCCTGCTCCATGAGCGTGTGTTCGTTAGTCACCAGTTGTCAGAGGCAATTGTCGATAGACACTTGGCCTGTTGTGTGGTTTAGGTGTGTGTGTGTGTGTGTGTGTGTGTGTGTGTGTGTGTGTGTGTGTGTATGTGTGTGTGTGTGTGTGTGTGTGTGTGTGTGTGTGTGTGTGTGTGTGTGTGTGTGTGTGTGTGTGTGTGTGTGTGTGTGTGTGTGTGTGTGTGTGTGTGTGTGTGTGCGTGTGTGTGTGTGTGTGTGTGTGTGTTGGTGTGTGCGTTTGTATGTGTCGTCCTGTCTGTTAATTCCTGACCATCATCTCGCTCTCTGAAGCTTACATTCTCCTTCCACCAACTTCCTCCCAGATGAGACGTTGCAAGAGATCAACATGCACGATGTCCTCGGCTGATGGATAGCCAGACTAGCTCATCTCCGATAAGCTCCTCCCAGAGACGCTGACACAACAAATTCCGTTTAGCAAGGAAGAAATATTGGGCAGCACAGTAAGCCTGTCTCTTCAGACGAGCCGCAAGCGTCCACACTCACTAATAACACCTCGCAATGGCCTCAACAAGCTGCTTGCTCCCTCACCCCTGCTCCTCCTCACCTTGACATTCTCGTGTCCTTGCCATCCTTTATGGAGGGAAGGTGAGGCGGGAGGTCTTGATGTTGGTGAAGGGCTCTTCATGCAAGGAATTAGAGCTATTATCTTCTTCATTAACTGGAAAACCTGATTTCCTCTCATTCTCCAGCGTCTGTATAACTTCAATAGCTTTAGAGCATCCCTTTGAATACAATAATAATAATAATAATAATAATAATAATAATAATAATAATAATAATAATAATAATAATAATAATAATAATAATACGGGTAGAGACATATTACAGTTTTGAATTGCAGTGTATACATGCATCTGGCAAGACAATCATAGAGTGAATGATGACATAAGTGTTTTTTTTCTTTTTTGTGTCACTGATATGTTAATAAATAAATAAATAAATAAATAAATAAATAAATAAATAAATAAATACATACATATATATATATATATATATATATATATATATATATATATATATATATATAAATATATATATATATATATATATATATATATATTTTTTTTTTATTATCACACCGGCCGATTCCCACCAAGGCAGGGTGGCCCGAAAAAGAAAAACTTTCACCATCATTCACTCCATCACTGTCTTGCCAGAAGGGTGCTTTACACTACAGTTTTTAAACTGCAACATTAACACCCCTCCTTCAGAGTGCAGGCACTGTACTTCCCATCTCCAGGACTCAAGTCCGGCCTGCCGGTTTCCCTGAATCCCTTCATAAATGTTACTTTGCTCACACTCCAACAGCACGTCAAGTATTAAAAACCATTTGTCTCCATTCACTCCTATCAAACACGCTCACGCATGCCTGCTGGAAGTCCAAGCCCCTCGCACACAAAACCTCCTTTACCCCCTCCCTCCAACCCTTCCTAGGCCGACCCCTACCCCGCCTTCCTTCCACTACAGACTGATACACTCTTGAAGTCATTCTGTTTCGCTCCATTCTCTCTACATGTCCGAACCACCTCAACAACCCTTCCTCAGCCCTCTGGACAACAGTTTTGGTAATCCCGCACCTCCTCCTAACTTCCAAACTACGAATTCTCTGCATTATATTCACAGCACACATTGCCCTCAGACATGACATCTCCACTGCCTCCAGCCTTCTCCTCGCTGCAACATTCATCACCCACGCTTCACACCCATATAAGAGCGTTGGTAAAACTATACTCTCATACATTCCCCTCTTTGCCTCCAAGGACAAAGTTCTTTGTCTCCACAGACTCCTAAGTGCACCACTCACTCTTTTTCCCTCATCAATTCTATGATTCACCTCATCTTTCATAGACCCATCCGCTGACACGTCCACTCCCAAATATCTGAATACGTTCACCTCCTCCATACTCTCTCCCTCCAATCTGATATTCAATCTTTCATCACCTAATCTTTTTGTTATCCTCATAACCTTACTCTTTCCTGTATTCACCTTTAATTTTCTTCTTTTGCACACCCTACCAAATTCATCCACCAATCTCTGCAACTTCTCTTCAGAATCTCCCAAGAGCACAGTGTCATCGGCAAAGAGCAGCTGTGACAACTCCCACTTTGTGTGTGATTCTTTATCTTTTAACTCCACGCCTCTTGCCAAGACCCTCGCATTTACTTCTCTTACAACCCCATCTATAAATATATTAAACAACCACGGTGACATCACACATCCTTGTCTAAGGCCTACTTTTACTGGGAAAAAATTTCCCTCTTTCCTACATACTCTAACTTGAGCCTCACTATCCTCGTAAAAACTCTTCACTGCTTTCAGTAACCTACCTCCTACACCATACACTTGCAACATCTGCCACATTGCCCCCCTATCCACCCTGTCATACGCCTTTTCCAAATCCATAAATGCCACAAAGACCTCTTTAGCCTTATCTAAATACTGTTCACTTATATGTTTCACTGTAAACACCTGGTCCACACACCCCCTACCTTTCCTAAAGCCTCCTTGTTCATCTGCTATCCTATTCTCCGTCTTACTCTTAATTCTTTCAATTATAACTCTACCATACACTTTACCAGGTACACTCAACAGACTTATCCCCCTATAATTTTTGCACTCTCTTTTATCCCCTTTGCCTTTATACAAAGGAACTATGCATGCTCTCTGCCAATCCCTAGGTACCTTACCCTCTTCCATACATTTATTAAATAATTGCACCAACCACTCCAAAACTATATCCCCACCTGCTTTTAACATTTCTATCTTTATCCCATCAATCCCGGCTGCCTTACCCCCTTTCATTTTACCTACTGCCTCACGAACTTCCCCCACACTCACAACTGGCTCTTCCTCACTCCTACAAGATGTTATTCCTCCTTGCCCTATACACGAAATCACAGCTTCCCTATCTTCATCAACATTTAACAATTCCTCAAAATATTCCTTCCATCTTCCCAATACCTCTACCTCTCCATTTAATAACTCTCCTCTCCTATTTTTAACTGACAAATCCATTTGTTCTCTAGGCTTTCTTAACTTGTTAATCTCACTCCAAAACTTTTTCTTATTTTCAACAAAATTTGTTGATAACATCTCACCCACTCTCTCATTTGCTCTCTTTTTACATTGCTTCACCACTCTCTTAACTTCTCTCTTTTTCTCCATATACTCTTCCCTCCTTGCATCACTTCTACTTTGTAAAAACTTCTCATATGCTAACTTTTTCTCCCTTACTACTCTCTTTACATCATCATTCCACCAATCGCTCCTCTTCCCTCCTGCACCCACTTTCCTGTAACCACAAACTTCTGCTGAACACTCTAACACTATATATATATATATATATATATATATAGATAGATAGATATATATATATATATATATATAATTAAATGCACTCCATGGTGAAGGGAAGAAGAATCCTTCCTCTGTAAGCCATGCGTGTTGTAAGAGGCTACTAAGATGCCGGGAGCAAACGGTTGGTAACTCCTTCTCCTGTATAAATTACTAAATGCAAAACAAAGAAGAACTTTATGAAAACGTTTCTTCTTCTTCGGGTCATCCTGCCTGGGTGGGAGACGGCCTGTGTGTTAAATAAAATAAAGAGAGAAAGAGAACTAGCACACTAGTTTGCACAGAGCATCATTAATAATAATTACAAGGATTTATCAGCTTAGGTCAGGCTTTAGGGGATTATACGCTGCCACCAGTCAATAGAACCAAGGTACATGTACAAAGAGCTTTGTGAGCCTAGAGTCTATTTACATTAAAAGTGCATGTAGCACTCTCCGCAATGACCTCCTCTCATCTTCACTCAATCGACACTGTAAAAGACCAGGAGGAGCGACCACTCGCAAGCCTTGACACGCGCTGCCACTGTGCTCACATGTAAGTACTCACCTATTTGCGGTTGAAGAGGCCGAGTCTCAGCTCTTGGCCCTGCCTCTTCGCTGCTAGGCTGGTATCGGGTTTTCTGTCTCCTAGCAGCGTGAACCCTTTCATACTTATTCTTAAAACTATGCATGGATACTGCCTCTACCACTTCGCTGTCTAGGTCATTCTACGTCCTGACCACTCATAGGATAAAGAAGTATTTCCTCACATTCCCGCAACTCTAAAGTTTCTGTTTTTTAACTTCTAGCTGTGCTCCCGTGTACCTGATTCTCGCCTCTCGAATAGACTAAAACAATGTGTGTGACAGCTACAGTCTGCATCAAAGGAAAAGTGGGTTGGAAGACCTCACTTCAAATTATCGTTGTTATAAGGAAGGTAGCGCTAAACCCGTAGGGGTCGCACAATACCTGGAGAATGGGAGGTAATCAGATTTGATTCATGAAGGGCAAGGTAGCTCTGATTCCTTGACTCAAGATCTCCTCGCTAGCAATCAAGACAATTTTAAAAGGGGCCTTGTATAACGACGATGTTCCTGGGGTTCCTTCTTAATTTGATAAATTTCTACTCAGAGTGAAACGTTGCCTCAATAAAAGCTTGTTCCTTTACATGTATTTTTCTTCAGTATTGTGGGCAGTGCCACATTTGTATACAGTAACAAATGTTAGACTATTATCTACGGCAGCTATAACACAATAGTTGAATAAAGAAAAGAAGCATTTAATATATACCTCAGTATATATTGATGTTCAGAACGTGTTCACAGCTACGTTTCTAGGGCTACGTTTATATAACGTAATAAGCTATAACAAGAAACTTAGGCTTAATTTCCAGGTGAAGCGTTTAGAAAAAATCTCCTTACAGCAGCTGCACTTGTTTATCCAGAGCAGCTGACATGCTAAAAATGACATGCTAAAGGAAAAATATATAGACGGATATGATCCAATTTCATAAATCTTGCAGCCTGAATGCCAAAACTGAAGACATTTGGTTGTGGATTCGTATCAGTTTTTGGTACAACGTACCTTTATGAACAAATATTTCCAGATATGAAGTATGTTATGTCTAAATATCGCACAAATTTATCTGCTAAGCATTTGAAATCCATTCTGATAATTGGCTCCTCAAACCTGAAACCTCAATTCAGCAATATTTTGAAAATTAAAAACCAGTTCCACCATCCTTGTGCCAGCTTTACTTATCTGCAGTTCAGTAATAAACTATACTATATGTTTGACATTATAAGCCATTATATAACATTTCTCAGTGTAAGCAGGGTATCGTTTCTTCATAATTGTTACAGTTCTCTTTTGTACTGAATCATATCCTGCTGATTACAAAAAGAATTCAAATAAAACTCACTGATTCATTTAAATTTTATTCATTCATTGATATTTATTTGTAAGACTGGTTTTTTCTCTTTGGCCTGGGAAAATGTGTAAAATATACGATTTGGCATTCGTAGTGAAAAGTTTAGAGGCCTACATTACACTAATATACTACTGATTTTGTTCTGTGAAGACGAGGCCTCCTCGTGAAACATGAACGTTTTGGAAGATCGGTAAGTGCTATTAGGTAGCATGTCTGTCTTGCTATTAGTTGATTATCCACACGGGTTTAGTGCGTTATATAATAATAACAAAATAATAATAATAATAATAATAATAATAATAATAATAATAATAATAATAAATTATTATAATAATTTTAATAATAATAATAATAATAATTATTATTATTATTATTATTATTATTATTATTATTATTATTATTATTATTATTATTATTATTATTATTATTATTATTATTATTATTATTATAATAATTAGATGTTAAAATGTTAAGTACGTTAGAAATGCTTATGTTAATAATTTCAGTCCATGAACAAAGGATATTACAAATAAAAGTTTCAGTGGCTAACAATATAAAGTTTATACACTTGAAGCCAAAAACATTTTTCACAATAGAAATCTTCCGTACGAAGGAAAAGACACAAATTACAAAAGAAACTTTCCCTCTGGGTACAGCTTTTTCACGGAGAGAAAAGTTGTCCCATTGAAACCTTGTTCTGTAGCTTGTGTCTTGGTGTTCACACTAGATTACAATACGTTATTATACTCAGAAATCCGCAGCTTCACTGGGTAGAAATCTCTCGGAACAGATCACGGAGTCGCTCGCTGTTCGGTGTGAAGCGTTCCTGGAGGTTTCCTGTCTATTCCTCGCCATTGTCAGGCGAGGTAAGCCTCGCACGCTATGTCTTCACGACATGTAAGGCAGCCGCGCACCTTACCCGGAAGGAAAAATCGATTATTGAAGAATCCAGCGACCCATTTACCGAGACTCAATTACAGAGATAGGCTGGGGCGAGAGTGAGAGTGAGAGTGAGAGAGAGAGAGAGAGAGAGAGAGAGAGAGAGAGAGAGAGAGAGAGAGAGAGAGAGAGAGAGAGAGAGAGAGAGAGAGAGAGAGAAAGTGATAGGCCTAAACAGAAAGAAAGAAAGAGTTGTTTCTAAATATAGTGTGAAAAAAATCGTGTAGGGAGAAAACATATATTATTCTTCCCTTCCCATTCACCAGAGACCTCCTGACTGCCCATTGATCATCCAAAACACACACACAAAAAAAGAATCACCTGGGGAATTTTGTCCGACGCTGTTTATTTCAACAATAACAGAGAAAAAATCATTACACTGATTCCTTTTTTCACCCAGATTTCCAGTAATGACAACTTTCTCTTCATATTACCTATATCTTTAGTAAAGGTACATCTACAACAGCTCTTTTTGGGGAATATTTTAAGACTTACAAAGAAATGCCAAAGAAGACAGCGGAGAAACATCAACATAATACAGTCTTTCCAGGTCGCATTGATCTGGTAAGGATTCTCTTGTACTCGTCCATATTAATTTGGGCTCCTGGAAGAAAGGAAGTGTTGACAATGCCGTGTGTCGCTTGGGACGAACTTGGATTTTACACTCTCATAAAATATGATGGATTTACGAATGGCTCTTTAAAGAAACATATTTAGGAAGCGTGTGGGTGTTGGAGTACATTTAAGGTATAAGAGGTTAAGGTGGGTGTGGTTGGTGTAAGGCACGTATGTGTCTTGAATAGTATGGATATATGGAAGGGTATGGATATGCAAAGCATGCGTGGTAGGTATAGCGCAATGTGCATGAAAGAGTGTAATAAAGTGTCCAGCGATGGATGGATCTAGACTTTTAACAACAGTTGGATAACGAACGTAAATTAATAAAAATATGGTAACGAAAGAGCATGAAGAAACGGGATGCCAATATAAATATGTGTTGAACCACTTCTGGAGCTATCTCACATAAGAAATATTTTATACAGTCTATAGGGAAGCCGGTAAGGTCGTCGACTTCAAAATACAAGTTTGGGTTACCAATATTCTTTGCACAATTTGGAACCATTTACTGGCCCTTGTCTATTCTATAATTTGTTTATTTGCCATCGTTATCACTCCTCTATATTGTAAAACAGATTCATAACTGTCACAAACACACCTATAAGAACGCTATTCAGTTTTCTGCGAGTAATGGAAAAAAATAGAATTTTGATCCTTTTACCAAATACGACAAAGCACCTAAATTACCCTTGATTTGTATTCCCTGGAGCGCAGGCGAGAACCATACATAAAATCGTAGAGGAATTAGTACCAAACTTGCACACGAAAATCACTCCCTACGAAAGCAAAAGACACGGCAGGAGATGCAACATTCCCCAATGAAAAGTAGGGGCGACAAGAGTACGCTAAAAATACAACATAGTAAGTATCGTGGGCCCAAGACTGTTCAGCAGCCTCCCAGCATACATAAGTGGGGTTACCAATAGACCCCTGCCTGGTTGATCAGACCCTGATCCACCACGAGGCTTGGTCATAGACCGGGCCGCGGGGGCGTTGACCCCTGAAACCCTCTCTAGGTATATTCCACGTAAGTTCCTTTGGGCTTTCCTTATAAAGACATTTCTTTATCACCCAGACGGTGTGAGATACTATATAATATAATCTGAATAACCTCAGCATTTATATTTTTATAATAATTTTGGGCTGAGAAAAATCTTGCTTTACATAAAAAAAATAAGTTAAGGTTGTCTGAAAATAAGAAAGAAGAATAATGACTTTATGAGTAAAGACTAATTATGAATTATTATATATCTTTATGAAAAGACTTTCGTTGTCTAGTTAATTTTTTTTTGAGGGGGGAGGGGGAAGGGAGGGAGGTTGTTAATGTTATTTTCAGGTAGCTTGACTTTGCAATTTTTTCCTCATCTCTTCCACTTCACACAAAGATAAAAAAAAAAAAATACTAGCATTACCTCTCAAATGAAGAGTTTACTGGGATGAGATTCTCCAGGAATATACACACGCATTGCTATTCAAGGAACGTGTCTTAATACCGGTGGAGGGATCTTAATCATAGAAACGGAATGTTAGGTAAGACACATATGCAACAGTTAGGTATCTTTATTTCGAAACGTTTCGCCTACACAGTAGGCTTCTTCAGTCGAGTACAGAAAAGTTGATAGAAGCAGAAGATACTTGAAGACGATGTAATCAGTCCATCACCCTTAAAGTTTTGAGGTGGTCAGTCCCTCAGTCTGGAGAAGAGCATTGTTCCATGGTATGAAACAATATGGAGATGAAGTGACAGGATGGAGCCTTACATAGCGCCAAGAGGTGAGACTAGGAGGTGATGGACTGATTACATCGTCTTCAAGCATCTTCTGCTTCTATCAACTTTTCTGTACTCGACTGAAGAAGCCTACTGTGTAGGCGAAACGTTTCGAAATAAAGATACCTAACTGTTGCATATGTGTCTTACCTAACAACCTGTCGGTGTTTTATACCATTTTAATGTTCAATTCCATAGAAACAGAAGCTAACTTTCTCTTCCTCTGATCATCTCCTGTTATCAAGACTGTATGTATGGCCCCTTACAGATTTAATATGCACGATGATTAAAATAATGCTAATAATAATAATAATAATAATTAATAATAATAATAATAATAATAATAATAATAATAATAATAATAATAATAATAATAATAATAATAATAATCTTACATTATCAGTGGCATTGAAGGTGCCAGAGGGAGTGCCACTCTTGCGAGCTGAGGGTACTTAGGGGATGGGATGGGAAGGATGATAGTGTGACCTATCAAGTAAAAAGAAGAGTGATCATTCCTTTCCCCGTCCCAGCCTCAGTAACCGGCCGGAGGGAGAGGGAGTCGCGGTTGGTCTTCCATACAGATAATTGATTTCTTATTAGAGTGGTCAAGTCAGTCGGGTCAACACCTCCCAGTGATTACCTTCTGCTTCTCCTCCTCTTCCTCCTCCTCCTGCATCTCCTCCTCCTGCTCCTCTTCTTCCTGCTCCTCCTGCTCCTCCTCCTCCCCCTTCTCCTCGTTTTCCTCCTAATCCTCCTGTTCTACAAGTGTTATGGATCTCATCACACATTGAATTACTCCATGATGAAGTTGGTATGTTAGCCAAGAAAAGTACCCTGAAGGATAATGAAGAATATAACTTCGGTGTACCCGAGTCTAGCATTTGGAATAATATTAGGAGAGAAGTAAATAATGAAACTGAATGTCATAGGAATGCAATTAGAAGCCTGAATAGATCTATAACCCACTATGATAACATGAACAGATTGACTGAGGTTGTAGTGGCCAGGCTTAGACTTGGTTACAAGTACTTCTGGCAGTTTGGGAGACACACAGATGATGATCAAACCAAATGTAAAGTTTGTGACCAGCTCTGTGGTCACTATTTTGAACACTATGTGCTTAATTGTCTACTTATTGAGCAATATTGAGACAGATAGTATAATAACCTATGTGACATGTTAAGATATCTTATTAATGAAGATAATATAAACGATATATAAAGCAAATTTTCTAAATTTCCCTGTAACACACATGTGAACTATAGACATAATTCCAGATGTACTCCCGTTAACCCTTTTGGGGCCTAGTTCCTAGGTCTTTTGTGTATCCATATGCTCTTGCGCTACTATCCACAGGATGGATGTGGGGTACACAATAAATTTGCCACTTCGGTGGCAAAATTTAATCTCTTCTTGAACCTCCTGTTCCTCCTCCTCCTCCTCTTCCTCCTCTTCCTCCTCTTCCTCCTATTTTTCTTCCTCCGCCACAGCATCCTACTCCATCATCTCCTCCTGCTCCTTTTCCTCCTTCCCACCACCTCCTCCTTCACCACCATCTCCTCTTCCTATTCCTCCTCCTCTTCCTCCTATTTCTCCTCCTCCACCACTGCCTCCTCCTGCTCCTTTTCTTTCTCCTTCTCCACCACCAAGTCCTCTTCCTCCTCCTCCTCCTCCACCTCCTCCTCTTCCTCCACCCCCTCCTCCTCCTCCTCCATCAGTCATCATCCATCCAAGAGTTATCATGGGTCTTCCCCTCCCATAAACATATATTCGTCCTCTCTCACGGACCCACAAGGAAGTATTCATGCGAGAGGCAGGAGCACGGGCCAAATATTCATTTAACACGGAGAGCTGGTTGGGGACAATTGGAGAGAGAGAGAGAGAAAGACACTCCCATCTCCCAGTCCACCCCCACCCACCCAAGACCCACAACCCCAAGCATTTCTCTTCCTTCCTCCACCACCCCACCTCTCTTCCTTCCTCCCACCCCACCTCTCTTCCTTCCTCCCCCACCCCACCTCTCTTCCTTCCTCCCCCCCACCTCTTCCTTCCTCCCTCCCTCCCACCTCTTCCTCCTCCCACCCCCACCTCTCTTCCTTCCTCCAACCCCACCTCTCTTCCTTCCTCCCACCCCACCTCTCTTCCTTCCTCCCACCCCACCTCTCTTCCTTCCTCCCACCCCACCTCTCTTCCTTCCTCCCACCCCACCTCTCTTCCTCCTCCCTCCCCACCTCTCTTCCTCCTCCCTCCCCACCTCTCTTCCTCCTCCCACCCCACCTCTCTTCCTTCCTCCCACCCCACCTCTCTTCCTCCTCACTCCCCCACCTCTCTTCCTCCACCCTCTCCACCTCTCTTCCTCCTCCCACCCCACCTCTCTTCCTCCTCCCTCCCCACCTCTCTTCCTCCTCCCACCCCACCTCTCTTCCTTCCTCCCTCCCCACCTCTCTTCCTCCTCCCACCCCACCTCTCTTCCTTCCTCCCTCCCCACCTCTCTTCCTTCCTCCCACCCCACCTCTCTTCCTTCCTCCCACCCCACCTCTCTTCCTCCTCCCACCCCACCTCTCTTCCTCCTCCCACCCCACCTCTCTTCCTCCTCCCTCCCCACCTCTCTTCCTCCTCCCACCCCACCTCTCTTCCTCCTCCCTCCCCACCTCTCTTCCTCTTCCTTCCCCACCTCTCTTCCTCCTCCCACCCCACCTCTCTTCCTCCTCCCACCCCACCTCTCTTCCTCCCCCACCTCTCTTCCTTCCTCCCACCCCACCTCTCTTCCTCCTCCCGCCCCACCTCTCTTCCTCCTCCCTCCCCACCTCTCTTCCTTCCTCCCACCCCACCTCTCTTCCTTCCTCCCACCCCACCTCTCTTCCTTCCTCCCACCCCACCTCTCTTCCTTCCTCCCACCCCACCTCTCTTCCTCCTCCCTCCCCACCTCTCTTCCTCCTCCCTCCCCACCTCTCTTCCTCCTCCCACCCCACCTCTCTTCCTTCCTCCCACCCCACCTCTCTTCCTCCTCCCTCCCCACCTCTCTTCCTTCCTCCCACCCCACCTCTCTTCCTTCCTCCCACCCCACCTCTCTTCCTTCCTCCCACCCCACCTCTCTTTCTTCCTACCACCCCACCTCTCTTCCTCCTCCCTCCCCACCTCTCTTCCTCCTCCCTCCCCACCTCTCTTCCTCCTCCCACCCCACCTCTCTTCCTTCCTCCCACCCCACCTCTCTTCCTCCTCCCTCCCCACCTCTCTTCCTCCTCCCTCCCCACCTCTCTTCCTCCTCCCACCCCACCTCTCTTCCTTCCTCCCTCCCCACCTCTCTTCCTCCTCCCACCCCACCTATCTTCCTTCCTCCCTCCCCACCTCTCTTCCTCCTCCCACCCCACCTCTCTTCCTTCCTCCCTCCCCACCTCTCTTCCTCCTCCCACCCCACCTCTCTTCCTTCCTCCCAACCCCACCTCTCTTCCTCCTCCCACCCCACCTCTCTTCCTTCTTCCCACCCCACCTCTCTTCCTTCCTCCCACCCCACCTCTCTTCCTCCTCCCACCCCACCTCTCTTCCTTCCTCCCACCCCACATCTCTTCCTTCCTCCCATCCCACCTCTCTTCCTTCCTCCCACCCCACCTCTCTTCCTTCCTCCCACCCCACCTCTCTTCCTCCTCCAAACAACAAGTCAATAAAAACTATAGAAGTTTTCCCAATAGATAAAAAAGTGAACAAATATGCGAAGATAACCTACAAGTTAGTATCAGTGTTCTGCATATTATGTCAGACAACAGAAAAAAATAATCTTGAGAAGAGTGATGAAGCTCCTGAAGAGAAGTGATTTACAGAGAAACAACCAGTAAGGACTTAGAGATGATAAATACTGCCTCACAAACCTGCTGGAAATGTGCGAGAGGTTACCAGAGGTGAGGCTGGTGAGAAGGAAACGGGTTGACTGTCTATTCTTGGACTGCAAGAAGGCATTCAACACGGCCGGTTAAGAGGCTGCAATCACAAATAGGTGAGTTCACACGTCTCTTACTCCGCCTCCTCTCCCTCTTCCCTGTACCCATTCCCGACCAATATCACGTCTTTCCTGTCTTCCCTTCCTCAAGCTCTCCTTCAGTCCAGTTTCCAGATACCAAACATTCTCCTTCCGTCCTTCATTTCCTCCATTTTTCCTTATCTTTACTCCAATCCCTCCCTTTCCTTCCCACATTTCGCTACAGCTCTCCCTCCTTCCTTTCTTCCCCTCTCCTTTTCTCATTCCTCCTCCATTCGCTAAATTCCCACCGTTTCTGCCTCCTTTATTCCAATGTTTCCCAACCAGTGTGTTGCTGACAACCAAGGTACTGTCAGTATTTACCAGGGGTGCGATGTCTACCGGGAGTTGCACTGGATGTCTGCTAGGGATGCCGTGGATGTCTGCCAGGAGTGCAGTGGATGTCTCCAAAGGGTGTCGTGGATGTCTCCCAGGGGTGCCGTGGATATCTGCCAGGGGTCCAGTGGATGTCTCCCAGGGGTGTCGTGGATGTCTGCCGGGGTGCCGTGGATGTCTGCCAGGGGTGTCGTGGATGTCTCCCAGGAGTGTCATGGATGTCTGCCGGGGGTGCAGTGGATGTCTGGCAGGAGTATTGTGGGTGTCTGCCAGGGGTGCCGTGGATGCCTTGCAGGGATGTCGTGGATGTTCGCCAGGGGTGCCGTGAATGTCTGCCAGGGGTGTCGTGGATGTCTCTCAGGGGTGTCGTGGATGTTTGCCAGGGGTGTCGTGGATGTCTGCCAGGGGTGCAGTGAATGTCTGCCAGGGGTGTAGTAACTATAAGTCAGTATCTAACAGGACAGTGGGTACCAAAGATATTTTTCCGAGGTGCCGCAGATATTTGTCAGTACCAGAATAATGCTATTCGATAGTAACAATAAAGTATGAGGAAATACTTAGTATTTATTAGGAAACGTTTCGATCCTGGGACCTTCTTCACTCCTAAGATACAAATCCCAGGACAGAAACGTACCTTAATGATAGTTTTGGATGTCTGGCTCGTGTACCATTTCCTCAGCATATTGATATCACACATGGCTATATCACACACGGTGCAAACGATCATCAGTCATCACTTTATCTGCTATACAGGAATTCACAAGACACATAAACACTACACACAGCTAAGAATTAAGTGCTGGGATTTATGAAATTATTTGTGGAGGTTTTGATACCATATATATTAGATAGGTTGCCAGAAATACTTCAACGCACATAAGCGGGCACAAATGTTTCTCCAGACAACGTAGTTTATATAATGCAATTGTGTTGAACGCGTAACCTTCCTAACCACTTTACGAAATGAACAGAAGCCAAACTAGTCATTAAATACGACGACACATTCACAAGAACGTTTTAGGAGGTGTGTACCCTTCCACCAAGATAGACTGGTGTTCAACCTAGGTAAGCCTAGTTGTTTACCATGGCGTTATCGTTGTTTATTATCACACTGGCCGATTCCCACCAAGGCAGGGTGGCCCGAAAAAGAAAAACTTTCACCATCATTCACTCCATCACTGTCTTGCCAGAAGGGTGCTTTACACTACAGTTTTTAAACTGCAACATTAACACCCCTCCTTCAGAGTGCAGGCACTGTACTTCCCATCTCCAGGACTCAAGTCCGGCCTGCCGGTTTCCCTGAACCCCTTCATAAATGTTACTTTGCTCACACTCCAACAGCACGTCAAGTATTAAAAACCATTTGTCTCCATTCACTCCTATCAAACACGCTCACGCATGCCTGCTGGAAGTCCAAGCCCCTCGCACACAAAACCTCCTTTACCCCCTCCCTCCAACCTTTCCTAGGCCGACCCCTACCCCGCCTTCCTTCCACTACAGACTGATACACTCTTGAAGTCACTCTGTTTCGCTCCATTCTCTCTACATGTCCGAACCACCTCAACAACCCTTCCTCAGCCCTCTGGACAACAGTTTTGGTAATCCCGCACCTCCTCCTAACTTCCAAACTACGAATTCTCTGCATTATATTCACACCACACATTGCCCTCAGACATGACATCTCCACTGCCTCCAGCCTTCTCCTCGCTGCAACATTCATCACCCATGCTTCACACCCATATAAGAGCGTTGGTAAAACTATACTCTCATACATTCCCCTCTTTGCCTCCAAGGACAAAGTTCTTTGTCTCCACAGACTCCTAAGTGCACCACTCACCCTTTTCCCCTCATCAATTCTATGATTCACCTCATCTTTCATAGACCCATCCGCTGACACGTCCACTCCCAAATATCTGAATACATTCACCTCCTCCATACTCTCTCCCTCCAATCTGATATCCAATCTTTCATCACCTAATCTTTTTGTTATCCTCATAACCTTACTCTTTCCTGTATTCACTTTTAATTTTCTTCTTTTGCACACCCTACCAAATTCATCCACCAATCTCTGCAACTTCTCTTCAGAATCTCCCAAGAGCACAGTGTCATCAGCAAAGAGCAACTGTGACAACTCCCACTTTATGTGTGATTCTTTATCTTTTAACTCCACGCCTCTTGCCAAGACCCTCGCATTTACTTCTCTTACAACCCCATCTATAAATATATTAAACAACCACGGTGACATCACACATCCTTGTCTAAGGCCTACTTTTACTGGGAAATAATTTCCCTCTTTCCTACATACTCTAACTTGAGCCTCACTATCCTCGTAAAAACTCTTCACTGCTTTCAGTAACCTACCTCCTACACCATACACCTGCAACATCTGCCACATTGCCCCCCTATCCACCCTGTCATACGCCTTTTCCAAATCCATAAATGCCACAAAGACCTCTTTAGCCTTATCTAAATACTGTTCACTTATATGTTTCACTGTAAACACCTGGTCCACACACCCCCTACCTTTCCTAAAGCCTCCTTGTTCATCTGCTATCCTATTCTCCGTCTTACTCTTAATTCTTTCAATAATAACTCTACCATACACTTTACCAGGTATACTCAACAGACTTATCCCCCTATAATTTTTGCACTCTCTTTTGTCCCCTTTGCCTTTATACAAAGGAACTATGCATGCTCTCTGCCAATCCCTAGGTACCTTACCCTCTTCCATACATTTATTAAATAATTGCACCAACCACTCCAAAACTATATCCCCACCTGCTTTTAACATTTCTATCTTTATCCCATCAATCCCGGCTGCCTTACCCCCTTTCATTTTACCTACTGCCTCACGAACTTCCCCCACACTCACAACTGGCTCTTCCTCACTCCTACAAGATGTTATTCCTCCTTGCCCTATACACGAAATCACAGCTTCCCTATCTTCATCAACATTTAACAATTCCTCAAAATATTCCCTCCATCTTCCCAATACCTCTAACTCTCCATTTAATAACTCTCCTCTCCTATTTTTAACTGACAAATCCATTTGTTCTCTAGGCTTCCTTAACTTGTTAATCTCACTCCAAAACTTTTTCTTATTTTCAACAAAATTTGTTGATAACATCTCACCCACTCTCTCATTTGCTCTCTTTTTACATTGCTTCACCACTCTCTTAACCTCTCTCTTTTTCTCCATATACTCTTCCCTCCTTGCATCACTTCTACTTTGTAAAAACTTCTCATATGCTAACTTTTTCTCCCTTACTACTCTCTTTACATCATCATTCCACCAATCGCTCCTCTTCCCTCCCGCACCCACTTTCCTGTAACCACAAACTTCTGCTGAACACTCTAACACTACATTTTTAAACCTACCCCATACCTCTTCGACCCCATTGCCTATGCTCTCATTAGCCCATCTATCCTCCAATAGCTGTTTATATCTTACCCTAACTGCCTCCTCTTTTAGTTTATAAACCTTCACCTCTCTCTTCCCTGATGCTTCTATTCTCCTTGTATCCCATCTACCTTTTACTCTCAGTGTAGCTACAACTAGAAAGTGATCTGATATATCTGTGGCCCCTCTATAAACATGTACATCCTGAAGTCTACTCAACAGTCTTTTATCTACCAATACATAATCCAACAAACTACTGTCATTTCGCCCTACATCATATCTTGTATACTTATTTATCCTCTTTTTCTTAAAATATGTATTACCTATAACTAAACCCCTTTCTATACAAAGTTCAATCAAAGGGCTCCCATTATCATTTACACCTGGCACCCCAAACTTACCTACCACACCCTCTCTAAAAGTTTCTCCTACTTTAGCATTCAGGTCCCCTACCACAATTACTCTCTCACTTGGTTCAAAGGCTCCTATACATTCACTTAACATCTCCCAAAATCTCTCTCTCTCCTCTACATTCCTCTCTTCTCCAGGTGCATACACGCTTATTATGACCCACTTTTCGCATCCAACCTTTACTTTAATCCACATAATTCTTGAATTTACACATTCATATTCTCTTTTCTCCTTCCATAACTGATCCTTCAACATTACTGCTACCCCTTCCTTTGCTCTAACTCTCTCAGATACTCCAGATTTAATCCCATTTATTTCCCCCCACCGAAACTCCCCTACCCCCTTCAGCTTTGTTTCGCTTAGGGCCAGGACATCCAACTTCTTTTCATTCATAACATCAGCAATCATCTGTTTCTTGTCATCCGCACTACATCCACGCACATTCAAGCATCCCAGTTTTATAAAGTTTTTCTTCTTCTCTTTTTTAGTAAATGTCTACAGGAGAAGGGGTTACTAGCCCATTGCTCCCGGCATTTTAGTCGCCTCATACGACACGCATGGCTTACGGAGGAAAGATTCTTTTCCACTTCCCCATGGACAATAGAAGAAATAAAGAAGAACAAGAGCTATTTAGAAAAAGGAGAAAAACCTAGATGTATGTATATATATATATATGCATGTGCGTGTCTGTGAAGTGTGACCAAAGTGTAAGTAGGAGTAGCAAGATATCCCTGTTATCTAGCGTGTTTATGAGACAGAAAAAGAAACCATGTATATATATATATATATATATATATATATATATATATATATATATATATATATATATATATATATATATATATATATATATTTATGGATTTAGAAAAGGCATATGATAGAGTGGATAGAGGAGCAATGTGGCAGATGTTGCAAGTATATGGAATAGGTGGTAAGTTACTAAATGCTGTAAAGAGTTTTTATGAGGATAGTGAGGCTCAGGTTAGGGTGTGTAGAAGAGAGGGAGAATACTTCCCGGTAAAAGTAGGTCTTAGACAGGGATGTGTAATGTCACCATGGTTGTTTAATATATTTATAGATGGGGTTGTAAAAGAAGTAAATGCTAGGGTGTTCGGGAGAGGGGTGGGATTAAATTATGGGGAATCAAATTCAAAATGGGAATTGACACAGTTACTTTTTGCTGATGATACTGTGCTTATGGGAGATTCTAAAGAAAAATTGCAAAGGTTAGTGGATGAGTTTGGGAATGTGTGTAAAGGTAGAAAGTTGAAAGTGAACATAGAAAAGAGTAAGGTGATGAGGGTATCAAATGATTTAGATAAAGAAAAATTGGATATCAAATTGGGGAGGAGGAGTATGGAAGAAGTGAATGTTTTCAGATACTTGGGAGTTGACGTGTCGGCGGATGGATTTATGAAGGATGAGGTTAATCATAGAATTGATGAGGGAAAAAAGGTGAGTGGTGCGTTGAGGTATATGTGGAGTCAAAAAACGTTATCTATGGAGGCAAAGAAGGGAATGTATGAAAGTATAGTAGTACCAACACTCTTATATGGGTGTGAAGCTTGGGTGGTAAATGCAGCAGCGAGGAGACGGTTGGAGGCAGTGGAGATGTCCTGTTCTAAGGGCAATGTGTGGTGTAAATATTATGCAGAAAATTCGGAGTGTGGAAATTAGGAAAAGGTGTGGAGTTAATAAAAGTATTAGTCAGAGGGCAGAAGAGGGGTTGTTGAGGTGGTTTGGTCATTTAGAGAGAATGGATCAAAGTAGAATGACATGGAAAGCATATAAATCTATAGGGGAAGGAAGGCGGGGTAGGGGTCGTCCTCGAAAGGGTTGGAGAGAGGGGGTAAATACAGTGGTCCCTCGATTATCGACGGTAATCCGTTCCTGGAAGCCGGTCGATTATCGAAATGGTCGATTTACGAATCAATTTTCCCCATAAGAAATAATGTAAATTCAATTAATCCGTTCCTGACACCCAGAAGTATTAAAACAAAAAAATTTTTTACATGAAATATTCATGTAGTACATAAACAATACAATGGGAAATGATGAATGAAACATTAACAGCATAACACTTACCTTTATTGGAGATTCTTCTTAGTGTATGGGAGACTGGAGGAGGAGGAGAGAGTGGATTGTTTATAGTTTGGAAGGGGAATCCCCTTCCAGCAACACCTCAGGTACCATTTGCTTTTCTGGGGTTGCTTCTTTTCTCTGTTTCTTAATGCCACTAGGACCAGCTTGAGAGTCACTGGAGTCCTGTCTCGCAAAATAACTGTGCAGAGAGCTCTGTTTCTGGCGTCTCTTTAAAACTTCCCTAAAATGGGCCAAGACTCTGTCACTGTACAAGTTGCCGATATGGCTTGCAACATCCTTCTCTGGGTGATGTTTCTCCATAAATCTTTCCATCTTACCCCACATAGTAAAAATCTCCTTAATTTCTGAAGAAGGCACCTTCTTCCATCTCTCTTCCTCCTCCTCTGCAGCAAGATTCTGAGCTGCGATCTGTTGCTCTTCCTGCTGAAGCTCTTGCAGCTCCTCAGTGGTTAGCTCTTCGTTGTGGTCCTCCACCAACTCTTCCACATCCTCCAAACTCACATCCAACCCCATGGAACTCCCCAGTGCCACAATAGAGTTCAAAACTGACATAGGCTCATCAGGGTCAGCCCCAAACCCTTCCAAATCCCTCTTGTCGACACAATCTGGCCACAATTTTCTCCAAGCAGAGTTCAAAGTCCTGGTAGACACTCCCTCCCAAGCCTTACCTATAAGGCTTACACAATGGAAAATACTGAAATGTTCTTTCCAAAAATCTCGTAGGGTCAAGTGAGTGTCTGAGGTCACATTGAAGCACCTTTCAAACATTGCTTTGGTGTACAGTTTTTTAAAGTTTGCAATGACCTGCTGGTCCATGGGTTGGAGGAGAGGAGTGGTATTCGGGGGCAAGAACTTTACTGAGATGAACCCAAACTCCTTCAGAATTAGGTCATCCAAGTTTGGTGGATGAGCAGGTGCATTGTCCATTACTAGCAGGCACTTGAGATCCAATTTCTTCTCCAGGAGGTAATTCTTCACACTAGGGCCAAACACTTCGTTGAACCACTCTACAAAAATTTCCCTCGTGACCCATGCCTTATTATTAGATTTCCAAAACACACACAATTTACTCTTCATAACATTATTTTTCTTAAATGCTCTGGGATTTTCAGAATGGTACACTAGTAACGGCTTCACTTTGAAATCCCCACTAGCATTAGCACAGAACATTAGCGTCAGCCTGTCTTTCATAGGCTTGTGTCCTGGCATTGACTTTTCCTCTTGTGTAATGAAGGTCCTCTTTGGCATTTTCTTCCAGAAGAGGCCTGTTTCGTCACAATTGAACACTTGTTCAGGTTTCAGTCCTTCAGCCTCTATGTACTCCTGGAATTCATGCACATATTTTTCAGCCGCCTTGTGGTCCGAACTGGCAGCCTCACCATGCCTTACCACACTGTGTATGCCAGTACGCTTCTTAAATCTCTCAAACCAGCCTTTGCTGGCCTTAAAATCACTCACTTCACCACTATTTGCAGGCAATTTATTTACCAAATCTTCATGCAACTGCCTAGCCTTTTCACAAATAATCGAGGTCATAAGACTGTCTCCTGCTAATTGTTTCTCATTTATCCACACCAATAATAACTTCTCAACCTCTTCCAGTACTGGTGATCTCATTTTTGTCAGCATATTTACCCCCTTTGCAACAACAGCGTCCTTGATTTCCTTTCTCATGGCTATGATGGAAGATATGGTTGAATGATTTTTGTTATACATCCTCGCCAGTTCGCCCACACGTACGCCACTATCATATTGTTCAATGATGTTTTTCTTAAATTCAATGGTATTTCTCACCTTCTTTACCAAAGGTTTGGCACTAGGAGCTTTCTTTGGAGCCATGGTAGCTTATTTAGCACTTAAATAACTTGCAAGCACTAAAATAAATGAAATATTATGAAATATTTCACTGGAGCACGTGAGAGGACCGCCGCTAACTGGTAAACAATGGCACACTGGCTGGGAAGGAAGGCTGAGGCGGGTCGAGGCCCGCTTACCTCGTGCATACGCGTCTGGGACGACGGGTCGAGACGGGTCGATAAACGAATTTCGGTCAATTTCCGAGTCAATATTTTGTCGAAAAAACCGGTTGATTTCCGAAATGGTCGACTTTCAGGCCGGTCGATTATTGAGGGACCACTGTATATATATATATATATATATATATATATATATATATATATATATATATATATATATATATATATATATATATATATATATATATATATATATGTCCTGCCAAATAGGCAGAACTTGCGATCTTGGCTTAAATAGCAACGCTCATCTTGCCATATAGGACAAGCGAAAATTTGTGTATGCAATAATTTCGCCAAAATCATTCTGAACCTAACGAAAAAAATATATTTCACTGTGTTTGTTTAGTTCTAAATTGTTGTAAACAAATCTAAAATATATTTAGTTGGGTTAGGCTAAAATAAATTGCTCTTGTTATAATAAGGTTAGGTAAGTTTTCTAAGTCCTTTTGGTGCAAAATTATAAATTTTTACATCAACATTAATAAAAAAAATATATCTTTAAACGTATAAGAGAAATTTTTAGAAAGGATTTAATTTTAAATGAGTTCTTGCTAATTGACCAGTTTTACATATTCGGCACGACATATATATATATATATATATATATATATATATATATATATATATATATATATATATATATATATATATATATATATATATATATATATATATATATATATATGTCGTGCCGAATATGTAAAACTGGTCAATTAGCAAGAACTCATTATTAAGTCCTTTCTGAAATTTTCTCTTATACGTTTAAAGATATATTTTTTTCATTAATGTTAATGTAAAAATTTTTAATTTTGCACCAAAAGAATCTTAGAAAACTTACCTAACCTTATTATAACAAGAGCAATTTATTTTAGCCTAACCCAACTAAATATATTTTAAATACGTTTACAATAATTTAGTACTAAACAAACACAATCAAATATATTTTTTTCGTTAGGTTCAGAATGATTTTGGCGAAATTATTGCATACACAAATTTTCACTTGTCCTATATGGCAAGATGAGCGTTGCTATTTAAGCCAAGATCGCAAGTTCTGCCTATTCGGCACGACATATATATATATATATATATATATATATATATATATATATATATATATATATATATATATATATATATATATATATATATATATCCAAGGTCTCTGATGCCACTGAGACAAATTGATATTGTTGGCTTATGTCTCTGTACTTGCTGATCTTGTACTCCTCCCTGTGGTCAGCAGCTCCTCCCTGTCGCCCAACACTATGATGGATATAGGTATCCACCAGTGTGGACACACAGGTATAGTCCCATGCTAAGAGCTTGCCGTTCTTCCAAGGATAGATGGTGATCCCATCAGGGCGGTTTGCTGGGTTGTGGGTATTGTTGGCTGCTAGTGATCAGGGCTCCATCTTAGCTGGGAATCCAGCTGTAGCAAGGGTTCTCTTTATGATGTCGTTGACCTCATTGTGTCTTGTATGCCAGCCCTTGGTTTTGGAAAAGTTAAGACCATGTAGACCGTATTGGTCTGCTTGCGCTTCACCGCAAATACACATATATTCTGTGTGAATTGGGGCAGCAAGGCACAGAGCCACTGCAATACGAAGGGTCTTATGGTCGAGTCGCGTTCCCATTGCCGATGTGGGAACTGTTTGGAGGAAGTCCCCGGAGTGAAGTGCGCTCACAGCCTGGAGACGGGCAGTCTCCCTATCTGATGTTGCCGCCCTGAGCATGTGGCAAGCACCTTTTTCAGCGATTGGGCCATCCCAGCTTGACTGCTTGTGAGCCAGTGCTGCACTAGGGTTTGGTGCTGGAGCAGCAAGAGTCTCCCATTTAGTGATGGCACTAGCGTAGCTAGGGTCCTGTATTCCTGCTGAGTCGCTGGGGTTATCAGGAAGAATTTGCCTTATCAACTCGTTTGATGCTATAGAAGAGGATAGGAAAGCTGGTAGAACAATCTGGGAGGATCTGCGTGCTCCTAGCCCCCCAAGCCTGACCGGAAGTGAGGCTTGCAACCACTGTCCATCTTCAAGGGAAAGATTCAGTACACTCTCTAGCATGGTCTTTAGGAGAGAGTCATATTCCTTGAGTTTTGGACTGCTGAAGGCTGGGGAGCATCTCAGAAAGAAGGTAAGATTTGGGATTGACAGGCACCTGGTGAGTAGGTAGAAGGCATCATGTGTGTCAATGTCTTTCATCCTGCTTTCTATCGTGCGGAGGTCTGAGACTTTTTTTTTCTAGGATCAAGATCGATGGTATTGGACCCAAGAGGAGCACCAAGGAGAGTGCTATTGGCTGGATCAATGGCTCGTGCTCCTGGTAAAACGGCGCTAATATTCTGGATCATCTCTTGATTGGTAGAAACTATTTCACATTTGGTGGGGTTTAAAGAAAGGCCCAGGCTTTCTCCCATGTCTTTAATTTTACTGATGTCCTCTAGAAGAGATTCTGTTGTGCCAGCTAGGGTAGCATCATCCAGGAACCAGATATTGAGCTCGCTGGAGAGTGCTTCTGTGACTTCCTTGATGAACAAACAAAATAGAAAGGGGACGAGAGGGTCCCCCTGTTGCACGCCCTCACATGAGTCAATTTCATTGTCCCCAAACAATAGTTTGGAAGTCACACTATAACACGATTCTATGAAGGGATAAAGGAAAGGGAAGTTTCTATAAACTGCTTGGAGAGCAGCATCCCTTCTGACTGAGTTGAAAGCGTTGGCAAAGTCCAATTTGACCAAGGCATTTTCATCGGACATGTTTTTGATATATACTCGTGCTGTGTGGGCAGCTGCTTCACAGCCTTATTGAACGCCAAAACCGAGCTGAGTTGGTTTCAGAAATGCAGCAGCCTCTTGACTCACCCTTCTTACTGCAGCCTTGGCGACTAGGCAATGGGCCTGATTCCGCCATCCATTTTCCGGAGGGCACACAACGAGGCATATATATATATATATATATATATATATATATATATATGTCGTGCCGAATAAGTAAAACTGGTCAATTAGCAAGAACTCATTTAGAATTAAGTCCTTTCTAAAATTTTCTCTTATACGTTTAAAGATATATTTTTTTCATTAATGTTGATGTAAAAATTTATAATTTTGCACCAAAAGGAACTTAGAAAACTTACCTAACCTTATTATAACAAGAACAATTTATTTTAGCGTAACCCAACTAAATATATTTTAGATTTGTTTACAATAATTTAATACTAAACAAACACAGTGAAATATATTTTTTTCGTTAGGTTCAGAATGATTTTGGCGAAATTATTGCATACACAAATTTTCACTTGTCCTATATGGCAAGATGAGCGTTACTATTTAAGCCAAGATCGCAAGTTCTGCCTATTCGGAAGAGGAGCGATTGGTGGAATGATGATGTAAAGAGAGTAGTAAGGGAGAAAAAGTTAGCATATGAGAAGTGTTTACAAAGTAGAAGTGATGCAAGGAGGGAAGAGTATATGGAGAAAAAGAGAGAGGTTAAGAGAGTGGTGAAGCAATGTAAAAAGAGAGCAAATGAGAGAGTGGGTGAGATGTTATCAACAAATTTTGTTGAAAATAAGAAAAAGTTTTGGAGTGAGATTAACAAGTTAAGGAAGCCTAGAGAACAAATGGATTTGTCAGTTAAAAATAGGAGAGGAGAGTTATTAAATGGAGAGTTAGAGGTATTGGGAAGATGGAGGGAATATTTTGAGGAATTGTTAAATGTTGATGAAGATAGGGAAGCTGTGATTTCGTGTATAGGGCAAGGAGGAATAACATCTTGTAGGAGTGAGGAAGAGCCAGTTGTGAGTGTGGGGGAAGTTCGTGAGGCAGTAGGTAAAATGAAAGGGGGTAAGGCAGCCGGGATTGATGGGATAAAGATAGAAATGTTAAAAGCAGGTGGGGATATAGTTTTGGAGTGGTTGGTGCAATTATTTAATAAATGTATGGAAGAGGGTAAGGTACCTAGGGATTGGCAGAGAGCATGCATAGTTCCTTTGTATAAAGGCAAAGGGGACAAAAGAGAGTGCAAAAATTATAGGGGGATAAGTCTGTTGAGTATACCTGGTAAAGTGTATGGTAGAGTTATTATTGAAAGAATTAAGAGTAAGACGGAGAATAGGATAGCAGATGAACAAGGAGGCTTTAGGAAAGGTAGGGGGTGTGTGGACCAGGTGTTTACAGTGAAACATATAAGTGAACAGTATTTAGATAAGGCTAAAGAGGTCTTTGTGGCATTTATGGATTTGGAAAAGGCGTATGACAGGGTGGATAGGGGGGCAATGTGGCAGATGTTGCAGGTGTATGGTGTAGGAGGTAGGTTACTGAAAGCAGTGAAGAGTTTTTACGAGGATAGTGAGGCTCAAGTTAGAGTATGTAGGAAAGAGGGAAATTATTTCCCAGTAAAAGTAGGCCTTAGACAAGGATGTGTGATGTCACCGTGGTTGTTTAATATATTTATAGATGGGGTTGTAAGAGAAGTAAATGCGAGGGTCTTGGCAAGAGGCGTGGAGTTAAAAGATAAAGAATCACACATAAAGTGGGAGTTGTCACAGTTGCTCTTTGCTGATGACACTGTGCTCTTGGGAGATTCTGAAGAGAAGTTGCAGAGATTGGTGGATGAATTTGGTAGGGTGTGCAAAAGAAGAAAATTAAAAGTGAATACAGGAAAGAGTAAGGTTATGAGGATAACAAAAAGATTAGGTGATGAAAGATTGGATATCAGATTGGAGGGAGAGAGTATGGAGGAGGTGAATGTATTCAGATATTTGGGAGTGGACGTGTCAGCGGATGGGTCTATGAAAGATGAGGTGAATCATAGAATTGATGAGGGGAAAAGGGTGAGTGGTGCACTTAGGAGTCTGTGGAGACAAAGAACTTTGTCCTTGGAGGCAAAGAGGGGAATGTATGAGAGTATAGTTTTACCAACGCTCTTATATGGGTGTGAAGCATGGGTGATGAATGTTGCAGCGAGGAGAAGGCTGGAGGCAGTGGAGATGTCATGTCTGAGGGCAATGTGTGGTGTGAATATAATGCAGAGAATTCGTAGTTTGGAAGTTAGGAGGAGGTGCGGGATTACCAAAACTGTTGTCCAGAGGGCTGAGGAAGGGTTGTTGAGGTGGTTCGGACATGTAGAGAGAATGGAGCGAAACAGAATGACTTCAAGAGTGTATCAGTCTGTAGTGGAAGGAAGGCGGGGTAGGGGTCGGCCTAGGAAAGGTTGGAGGGAGGGGGTAAAGGAGGTTTTGTGTGCGAGGGGCTTGGACTTCCAGCAGGCATGCGTGAGCGTGTTTGATAGGAGTGAATGGAGACAAATGGTTTTTAATACTTGACGTGCTGTTGGAGTGTGAGCAAAGTAACATTTATGAAGGGGTTCAGGGAAACCGGCAGGCCGGACTTGAGTCCTGGAGATGGGAAGTACAGTGCCTGCACTCTGAAGGAGGGGTGTTAATGTTGCAGTTTAAAAACTGTAGTGTAAAGCACCCTTCTGGCAAGACAGTGATGGAGTGAATGATGGTGAAAGTTTTTCTTTTTCGGGCCACCCTGCCTTGGTGGGAATCGGCCAGTGTGATAATAAAATATATATATATATATATATATATATATATATATATATATATATATATATATATATATATATATATATATATATATATATATATATATATATATATATATATATATCGCACACAAAACCTCCTTTACCCCCTCCCTCCAACCTTTTCCATGCCGACCCCGACCCTGCCTTCCCTCAGCTACAGAGTTGTACACTCTCGAAGTCATTCTATCTTGTTCCACCCTCTCTGCATGTCCAAACCATCTCAATAACCCCTCCTCAGCCCCATGGATAATAGTTTTGGTAATCCCACACCACCTCATTTCCAAACTACGGATTCTCTGCATTATATTCACACCACAGATTACCCTCTGACATGACATCTCCAGTACCTCCAGCCTTCTCCTTGTTGCTACGTTCACCACCCTTGCCTCACACCCATACAAGAGTGTTGGTATAACTATACTTTCATACATTCCCCTCTTTGCTTTCATGGATAAAGTTCTTTGTCTCCACAGACTCCTCAGTGCACCACTTACCTTTTTCCCCTCGTCAGATCTGTGATCTACATCATCTTTCATTGACCCATCTGCTGACACGTCCACTCAAATATCTGAAAACATTCACTTCCTCCATACTCTCTCCCTACAATCCGATATCCAATCTTCCGTTACCTTTCCTCTATTCACTTTTAATTTCCTTCTTTTACATACCCTACAAAACTCATCAACCAACCTCTGCAGCTTCTCTTCAGAACCTCCCAAAAGCGCAGTGTCATCAGCAAAGAGCAACTGTGACAACTCCCACTTTGTGTTAGGTTCTTTATCTTTTAACCTCACACCTCTTGCCAACACCCGAGCATTCTCTTCTCTTACAACGCCATCTATAAATATAGTGAACAACCATGGCGACATCACACATCCCTGTCTAAGGCATACTTTTACTGGGAAATAATCTCCCTCTCACCGACATACTCTAATCTGAGCCTCAAAAATCCTCGTGAATACTTTTTACTGTTTTCAATAACCTACCTTCTATTCCATACATTTGCAGCATCTGCCACATTGCCCCCCTATCCACCCTATCATATGCCTTTTCCAAATCCATAAATGCCACAAAAACCTCTTTACCCTTATCTAAATACTGTTCACCTATATGTTTCACTGCAAACACTTGGTCTACACACCCCCTACCCTTCCTAAAGCACCTTGTTCATCTGCTATCCTGCTCTCCGTCTTACTCTTAATTCTTTCAGTAATAACTCTACCATACACTTTACAAGCTATACTCATCAGACTTATTCACCTATAATTTTTACACTCTCTTTTGTCCCCTTTGCCTTTATACAGAGTAAATATGCATGCTCTCTGCTAATCCCTTGGTACCTTATCCTCTTCCATATACTGTATTTATTAAATAAAAACACTAACCACTCTAAAACCATATCCCTACCTGCTTTTAACATTTCTACCTTTATCCCATCAATCCCAGCTGCTTTACACCCTTTCATTCTACCCACTGCCCCACGGACTTACCTCACACTCACAACTGGTTCTTCCTCACTCCTACAAGATGTTATTCCTCCTTGCCCTACACACGAAAGCACAGCTTCCTTATTTTCATCAACATTTAACAGTTCAAACCATACCACGGGTGGGGATAGAACCCGCGGTCAGAGTCTCAAAACTCCAGACCGTCGCGTTAGCCACTGGACGAGCTAGCCACAATAAGATTCGTCCAACTAGGTATATTTCTACACCAAGGTTAGCATAGGCACCACTATGACCACAAATGCAAGTTTTTACAGACGAATCTCCAGCTAGCGTGGCCGTGACGAACTCTAGCTCAAGTCCCCTCAAAGCCGTCTGTCTCAGATACTCATGACCTAATCCCATTTATTTCTCCACACTGAAACTCACTTGCCCCCTTGTGCTTTGTTTCGCTTAGGACTAAGACATCCAATTTCTTTTCATTCATGACATTAGCAATCATTTCTTTATCATCCGCCCTGCATCGGCGCAAATCCAAACATCCCAATTTTCTATATTTTTTCTTTTCCTTTGTCGACTGCTACGACACGCATAGCTTACGGCGGAAGAATTCTGTTCCACTTCATCATAGAGAGAAGCAGAAACAAAAAAGAACTAGAACTAGGAAGAAAATTGAAGAAAATCCAGAGGAGGTTAGTATATATGCCTGTACATGCATGTGCAGTGTGACCTCTATATATATATATATATATATATATATATATATATATATATATATATATATATATATATATATCAATAACAACACAGCAACTAGCCGAGGACTCGAACCCATGTCGTTTTGGCCCGCCTCATGGTCAGCGAAAACAACATCACACTCTAACCCACAGGAACACTTAATCCTACAAGAATCACACACCCAGCAGAGCTAGGTGTTTTACCGTGATCCGAGGACATACGGTGGTTTGAGTGCCCTGAGCTAATTTCATTTTACTCCCCGTTTGGCGTACTAGCCTCCACGAGCAGTATATATATTATGGTAACCACGACGGAGTGGTATTTAATAAATAACAACACTGCCACTGGCCGAGGACTCGAACACATGTCATTTTGGCCCACGTCACGATGAGCGAAAATCACATGACGCTCTAACCTAGAGGACTCGTTCGTGGTTACAACAATATAAGGGTGAAGGTGCATGAGACGTTGCTGAAGGGTGAAGGTGCATGAGACGTTGCTGAAGGGTGAAGGTGGATGAGACGTTGCTGAAGGGTGAAGGTGGATGAGACGTTGCTGAAGGGTGAAGGTGCATGAGACGTTGCTTAAGGGTGAAGGTGCATGAGACGTTGCTGAACTGGAAGAAGGTGCATGAGACGTTGCTGAAGGGTGAAGGTGGATGAGACGTTGCTGAAGGGTGAAGGTGGATGAGACGTTGCTGAAGGGTGAAGGTGCATGAGACGTTGCTGAATTGTGAAGGTGCATGAGACGTTGCTGAAGGGTGAAGGTGGATGAGACGTTGCTGAAGGGTGAAGGTGCATGAGACGTTGCTGAAGGGTGAAGGTGGATGAGACGTTGCTGAAGGGTGAAGGTGGATGAGACGTTGCTGAAGGGTGAAGGTGCATGAGACGTTGCTGAAGGGTGAAGGTGCATGAGACGTTGCTGAAGGGTGAAGGTGGATGAGACGTTGCTGAAGGGTGAAGGTGCATGAGACGTTGCTGAAGGGTGAAGGTGGATGAGACGTTGCTGAAGGGTGAAGGTGGATGAGACGTTGCTGAAGGGTGGAGGTGGATGAGACGTTCCTGAAGGGTGGAGGTGGATGATACGTTGCTGAAAGGTGGAGGTGGATGAGACGTTCCCGAAGGGTGGAGGTGGAAAAGACGTTGCTGAAGGACAC
>NW_027198914.1:0-37903 GCF_038502225.1 Cherax quadricarinatus
GTTCATCTTATTCCTAGCACTGCGACTATTTGTGTAATATATACTTAAGGACCCTCCTTTCTCTTTATCATTCCTGCTCCTTTCTGTTATTCCACTAAACCTATTACTGTCCTTGTCAATTAGTGCCACTGGCCTTCCGATATCCACCTCATTTTGCCTATTACTAGTTCTCCTAGTACTCATATTACTACCCTGAGACTTCACAGTTTTCCCGCAGAAACCCATACCACTAACTATTCCTAGTTTAAAGACCTAACAGCTCCCTCCACTGCGTTGGCCAGTGCTCCCACCCCACACCTAGACAAGTGAACCCCATCCCTGGCATACATGTCATTTCTGCCATAGAAGAGGTCCCAGTTGTCAATGAATGTTACCGCATTTTCCTTACAGTATTTGTCCAGCCAGCAATTGACACCAATTGCTCTGGACAACCATTCATTTCCAACTCCTCTCCTTGGCAAAATGCCACATATGACAGGTTTCCCACCCTTCTTCCTAATTATCTCTATTGCTGACCTATACCTGCTAATCAGGTCCTCACTCCTACGTCTGCCAACATCGTTGCCTCCAGCACTGAGACAGATAATAGGATTGCTCCCATTACCTCTCATGATGTCATCCAGACGGCTAACAATATCCTTCATCCCAGCCCCAGGAAAACACACTCTCTGCCTCCTACTCCTATCCTTCAAACAGAATGCCCTATCCATGTACCTAATCTGACTATCCCCAACAACAACAATGTTTTTACCTTCCTTGGCGTCGTCCGTAGTGATGCTCCGAGTAGTCGACTCAAATTCGCCAGGTAGCATTACACCACTTGTAGAATTCGTCATGACGTTCTCGATGGTCTTCGTTGGGGTTTCTAGGGATGTCTCACTCACGTCTGCCAATGCTTCCTTGGTGCTCGTTGTGGCATTCCCAGTAGAACACTCACATTCGTCAGGTAGCACCGAGAATGAGTTGGAAGTTTCCACGGCAGTCTTCTGGTTTCTCGTTGTTTCTGCCTCTCCAACCGTTTTCTTAATCTTCAGCTTGGTTCCATGTTGCCCGACCACTGACCAAGCTCCCCTCTTAACCTGGGGACTCACAACAGGAGGATTACTACGAATCCTCTTGTTCTCCTCCGTTAATCGCCGTATCTCCAGTTTAGCAACTCTGAGTTCTTCTCTCAGCTGCTGGTAAAGCTGCTCAAGAGAGGGCATCCTGGTTCAGATGAGAGAGGGCATCCTGGTTCAGATGAGAGAGGGCATCCTGGTTCAGAACTGGTGACCAGAACTGAGCAGCATAGTCTAAATGAGGCCTAACCAAGGATATATAGAGCTGAAGAGCAACCTGAGGACTTCTATTATTTATACTTCTAGATATGATGCTAAGGATTCTGTTAGCTTTTTTGCAAACGCTATCGCACTGTTGTCTTGGTTGTAGATTACTGCTAACTAGAACTCCTAAATCCTTTTCGTAATCAGTAGTATTAAGATCTATATTATTGAGTTTATATGTCGCATGGTTATTTTCCTGTCCAACATTTAGAACTTTGCATTTGTCTATATTAAACTGCATCTGCCACTTCTCCGACCATTGCAACAGTCTATTCAAATCAACCTGGAGTGCTCTAGTGTCCTCATTAGAATGAACTGGACGGCCTATTTTGGTGTCATCAGCAAATTTGCTTATGTCTCTATTTATTCCCTCATCTATGTTGCTTATGTAAATTGTAAACAACAACAGGCCCAACCCTGACCCCTGAGGAACACCGCTTGTGACGTGCCCCCACTCCGATTTCTTCCCATTTATGCAAACTCTCTGCTGCCTATTTTTCAACCATGCCTCTACCCAGGAAAAAATTTCTCCTCCTATTCCATGTGCCTTAAATTTCCTCAATGGCCTTTGATGTGGAACTCTATCGAAAGCCTTATTGAAGTCCATATACACAGTATATGGAGCTACCTCCTCAAACACCTTAGTGAAAAAAGTTAGTAAATTCACAAGACAGAAAAGCCTCTTTGCAAAACAGTGTTCAGATTCATCTATCAAATCATACCTTTCAAGATGGCTATGAATTGCTTCGGCAGTTATTGAGTCCATAAATTTTCCCACTATGGAAGTAGGTTTTATTGGTCTACAGTTTGAAGCCAAGGACCTGCCACCTGCCTTGTAAATAGGTATTACATTTGCCATTTCCCACTTATCAGGCACTATGCCAGTTTGTAGTGATATGTTAAAAAGATTAGCCAATGGTATGCTAAGCTCCTCTTTACATTCCTTTAACACCCTTGCAAACAGTTCATCAGGACCTGGGGATTTGTTAGGTTTTAGTTTCTCTATTTGTCTGAGGACCATGTCACTAGTTACTGCAATCGTACATAGTTTATTATCGTCCTGTTCTACATAATTTATTATTTCTGAAATTTCGCTAGTGTTTTCGTGGTTAAAAACTGAGAGGAAGTAAGTAATGAAAATTTCTCACATATCCTTATCACTGTCAGTGATCTGACCTGAATTATTCTTAAGTGGGTCTATCTTGTCCCTAATCTTACTTCTGTATACCTGAAAGAATCCTTTTGGGTTAGTCTTCAAGTCCCTTGTGACCTTGGCTTCATAATCTCTTTTTGCTTTTCATATTTCCTTTTTTATTTCTCTCTTTAGTTGAGCATATTGATTTCTTAACTGCCCATCCCCTCTTCTGATACGCCTATATATGCCTCTCTTTTGACCAATGAGATGTTTAAATCTATTGTTCATCCATTTGGGATCATTTTTATTAGATCTAATTTCCCTACTTGGAACAAAAGTTGTCTGGGCAGCTAGAACTATGGTCTGAAAAACGTCATATTGGCAACCAAAATCACCTACCTGACCCATATTCAGGTCATCCCAATTTAGCCCACCCAGGTAATTTATCAGTCCCATGAAATCGGCAAAGAAAAAGTCTGGGACAGAGAAGAGTATTCATTTTTTCACCGCCACCCACAATAATAATTATTATAATGGTCGCAACAGTGGTGTTGGCCAGAGAGATGGAGGAAGATGTTGTCGCCTCTTCATCAACTCTTACAAGCAGAATCCATCTGTTAACAAGTTCTCCTGAAGTCACTCTCAGCATCCAGACACAGGTACAAGCAAGATGAAGGCCTTATTTCGGTGAATTTCATCGGAAAACCTTATCACATGAGACTCCACAGCATCCCTTGCTGTTTCTAAGTCAGATTCGTCTGTAAAAACTTGCCTGTGCTAACCTTCCTATGGTGTAGAAATATACCTAGTTGGATGAATCTTATTGTGGCTAGCTGGTCCAGTGGCTAACGTGACGGGCTGGAGTTTTGAGACTCTATGACCGCGGGTTCAATCCCGGCCGGGGGTATGGTTTTTTCAGCATCATCTGTATGTTACTGCTGTTGTTTCAACTCAGCACAATTATTTCAGCACATCAGAGGTGAGTTTTGCAGTGTTTTTGAGTCCAGTATAGTTGAATCTACCCTGAGTTCCGCGTGTCACTCGAAGTCATGTGGATCTACAAGCCACATGGATCTCTGAGCCGTGTGGATCAGCAAGCTGTGTGGATCAGCAAACCATGTGGGTTCTCAACCAGTATGGATCATCAAGCCAGATGTTCAAGCCACGTGTTGTCCATGCTTGATGAAGCCAGATATTCAAGCCCGATGCTGTTGTCCGCTGCCAGACGTCACCCCAGGACATGCTCTCCGATGTCACACCCTGACGTCACCGCTTGACGCCACCCAAGGCTCACCATGCTCCCTGACATCACCCAGGATGTCTGCATCACCTTGCAAAGTCACCCAAGACGTCTGCTCGACATCACCTTGCGACGCTATCCCAGGACGTCACCTCACGACATCATCCAAGATGTTGCTTGATGTCGTCCAGAACGTCTGCTCGACGTCACTCTTGGACGTCACCTTGCGACGTCATCCAGGACTTTGTTTGACGTCACCCAGGACGTCTGCCCGACGTCACATCGCAATGTCACCCCAGGATGTTACCTCGCGATGTCACCCAAGGATTTAACCTCACAACGTCATCCAGGACATTGCCCGAAGTCACCTCGCGACGTCACCATAGGACTTCACCCAGCACGATGTCACCTCGTGATATCACTCTATGACATGACTTCACAACGTCACGTCTGACGTCACCCCCATGATGTCACAATGACAGAGTTAATATGCCAATTTAGTGTTTCAGATATGTCTAGAAAGACTGAGAGAAGAACTACTGTAAGTGTCGTAATGTTACGTGAATTTCTCTCAGTCAGTGCTCCTTTACTGGTGTTCTCACATGTTTGTTAATGCCGTAGAGTTGATTTTTGCACAGAAAAACATCTTCTGCTAGTGCAAGCCATGTGGTAATAATTTTATTGCATGTGCAGTGCAGGTGTACACATTTTCCATGTGTTCCCAAGTGTGGTCTGAACACAGACCATTGTAACACCCTCGTGTTACATGTCACCTGGATGTGACCGTTCGATGACTGACACTAGTCAGTTCAGGCATCAGATACGTGAGTTGTCTGGGTTCCCGTGTATAGATAGTACTTATGCTCGCCGCTCTGGGAGTTGTCATGTCATAGTTGTCCCTGCTATGACTCCCGGGTTTGCCTTGGACTCTTGTCCTGACCTATCCCACAAGAGAGTTCATATCACTCCACCTCCTGATCGTCAGAGGTATGAATAGAAAACAGTCTGGGGATGCTCAGTCTAACTTCTGCTCTAACTCCAACTCTGTTGAGAGGATGATAGTTGTCAAGCCGCTGTATCACCGACTGCAGGTGACTGTCTGACTCTTGTCATGGCTTCAGTGAGCATAATTACAATCTATACACAGTATGATGTGACCTTTACAGCTAGCTTACTCACTCCAGTTATGATAACGCTACTGTGACTCAACCACTCTCGCCTGCACTATTCATCTACAAACCACTAAGCTGTGCTACACCGAGGAACCGTACCCTTATATGTCATTGCTCAGGTGCAGCAATGTCTCCTGTTGTGTTGTAGTATCTGTCCAGATGCAGGAAGGCGTGCAGTGATGCCCGAGGCTCACTGTGTTGATAAATGATGTTTTTAGCACACACCCCTTTTTTCTTCCCTCCCAGTAGGAGGGAAGAAGGAAAAAGCATGTAAGGAAATCGAAGATTAACCCAAAAGATTTCTTTCAGGTACATAGAAAATTAGAAAAGAGATGGGCCCACTAAAAACTGCTCAGGTCAGATCACTGTCAGTGACAAAGAAATGTGTACAATCTTCAACACTTACTTCCTCTCAGTTTTTGCGTAGGAAAATACCGTCCAAATTCACGAAATAAAAACTGATGTAGGTCAGGATGGAAACAGGTTATGAAAAAGCCATGATGACATGGTTCTCAAACAAACAGATTAAAACTTAACAGATCACCAGGCTCTGATGAACTGTTTTCAAGAGTTATAACGGAATGTAAGGAGGAACCATTAGCTAATCTCTTGAATGGATCACCACAAAATTATATAGTGCCAGTATAAGTGGAAAGCTGCAAATGTTATACCTATCTACAGAACGAGAGATAGATGGCAAGTATCAAATTATAGTTCAATTAACTTAACCTCCACTGGGGAAAACTCATGGAATCAATAAGTGCGAAAAGCAATCTGAAACTATCTTGAAAGATATAAAATGAGTAATAAATCTTAGGATAGTTTTATAATGGGTCGTTCACTAAGGTATTTGAGGTTCTAGATCATCTTAATGACAACAATATTGTGAATATGGACCTCATTAAGGGTTTTAATCGAGTTCCACACAGGAGACTGCTAATGTAGAGGCTAACGGAATAGAAAAGGAAATTATTTTTTGGATAGAGGCGTTATTGATAGGCATCAGAGAATTTTCGTAAATGGGGAGAAATCATCAAGGGGACAAGTCACAAGCGGTGTTCCAGAGGGAGTCAGTGTTGGGCCTTTTTGTAACTCACAATATACATTTATCACAGAGATGAAATAATAAATAGTGACATAAACAAGTTTGTGAATGACACTGAAATATGCCGTCAGATAAATATTGATGAGGAGACTAGAGTACTACAGGAAGATCTGAATAGCTTGGTGCAGTGGTCAAAGACCTGGCAGATGCAGTTTAATGTTCATAAATGTAAGATTCTCAGCATGGGAAAAGAGAATAACCATGGCAGTTATAATCTTGATAATGTAGATCTTAATCACTGTAAATGCGATAAGGATTTAGGAATTCTGGCAATCAGTAATATAAAGTCAAGACAACAATGCATAAGTGTTAGCAATAAAACCCACATTATTCTTGGCTTCATATCAAAAAGTATAAATAATAGAAGTACTCAGGTTATCCTTCAACTTTATATATCGTTGGCCTCACCCAGTATATTTCACAGTTACGGTCTCTGGCCTCACCCAGTATATTTCACAGTTACGGTCTCTGGCCTCATACAGTATACTTCACAGTTACGGTCTCTGGCCTCATACAGTATACTTCACAGTTACGGTCTCTGGCCTCATACAGTATACTTCACAGTTACGGTCTCTGGCCTCATACAGTATACTTCACAGTTACAGTCTCTGGCCTCATACAGTATACTTCACAGTTACAGTCTCTGGCCTCATACAGTATACTTCACAGTTACAGTCTCTGGCCTCATACAGTATACTTCACAGTTACAGTCTCTGGCCTCATACAGTATACTTCACAGTTACGGTCTCTGGCCTCATACAGTATACTTCACAGTTACAGTCTCTGGCCTCATACAGTATACTTCACAGTTACAGTCTCTGGCCTCATACAGTATACTTCACAGTTACAGTCTCTGGCCTCATACAGTATACTTCACAGTTACAGTCTCTGGCCTCATACAGTATACTTCACAGTTACAGTCTCTGGCCTCATACAGTATACTTCACAGTTACAGTCTCTGGCCTCATACAGTATACTTCACAGTTACGGTCTCTGGCCTCATACAGTATACTTCACAGTTACAGTCTCTGGCCTCATACAGTATACTTCACAGTTACAGTCTCTGGCCTCATACAGTATACTTCACAGTTACGGTCTCTGGCCTCATACAGTATACTTCACAGTTACAGTCTCTGGCCTCATACAGTATACTTCACAGTTACAGTCTCTGGCCTCATACAGTATACTTCACAGTTACGGTCTCTGGCCTCATACAGTATACTTCACAGTTACGGTCTCTGGCCTCATACAGTATACTTCACAGTTACGGTCTCTGGCCTCATACAGTATACTTCACAGTTACGGTCTCTGGCCTCATACAGTATACTTCACAGTTACGGTCTCTGGCCTCATACAGTATACTTCACAGTTACGGTCTCTGGCCTCATACAGTATACTTCACAGTTACGGTCTCTGGCCTCATACAGTATACTTCACAGTTACGGTCTCTGGCCTCATACAGTATACTTCACAGTTACAGTCTCTGGCCTCATACAGTATACTTCACAGTTACAGTCTCTGGCCTCATACAGTATACTTCACAGTTACGGTCTCTGGCCTCATACAGTATACTTCACAGTTACGGTCTCTGGCCTCATACAGTATACTTCACAGTTACAGTCTCTGGCCTCATACAGTATACTTCACAGTTACGGTCTCTGGCCTCATACAGTATACTTCACAGTTACGGTCTCTGGCCTCATACAGTATACTTCACAGTTACAGTCTCTGGCCTCATACAGTATACTTCACAGTTACGGTCTCTGGCCTCATACAGTATACTTCACAGTTACGGTCTCTGGCCTCATACAGTATACTTCACAGTTACAGTCTCTGGCCTCATACAGTATACTTCACAGTTACGGTCTCTGGCCTCATACAGTATACTTCACAGTTACGGTCTCTGGCCTCATACAGTATACTTCACAGTTACGGTCTCTGGCCTCATACAGTATACTTCACAGTTACGGTCTCTGGCCTCATACAGTATACTTCACAGTTACAGTCTCTGGCCTCATACAGTATACTTCACAGTTACGGTCTCTGGCCTCATACAGTATACTTCACAGTTACGGTCTCAACATATACATGCGCTGAACAACATACAATGAACAATTTCGAACTGATCCACTACATCAGAAAGTTTTCATAGACTGACGAAACAGATGAAGATGATATAAATAACCTGTTGAGAATATTCACCCTGACAGAACTCGCTGCACTGGATTCATGCTGGAAAAACTTTGATTAAGAAAATGTACAGGAAAACATTAGATTGGCAATGTGTTGTGGATGAACATAAAGAAGCACTGCAGGAGGCCTGCTGGACCAAGCTACGATTACTGAAACAAATTCCCAAATACCGTCACTGAAGCGAGAATTTTTAGTAACTTTAAAATAAGTTGATAGATAAGACACATGCCTGTGTGTCTTACCTACCAACCTGTCGGTATTGTATATCATTTTGATATTCAGCTTTAAAATAGGTTGGACAAATAGATGAATAGGTGGTGGCTGGTAGTAAGACGTGCCTAGCATGGGCCAGAAGGCCTCCTGCAGTGCTCTTTCTTATGCTCCTTACATTTATAAGGACTCAACTGTGTAAGAGGATGAAAGGCATAAATAAAGATAATTTAAATAAGGTTCTGAGGATATTTCTCCAAGAAATGACTCGAAATAATGGGTTCAAATAGAATAAGTTTAGGCTTAGAAAGGAATTTGGAAATAAAATAGTTGATGAATGAATCAATTTGCATATTAGGGTAATTGATGCTAACTCTTTAGATTACCTCAGAAATAGGTTGGATAAACACACGTGTAAGATGGGTTCAACTGGAGAGTAACCAAGTCTCAGTTATTGTAATACCTGGAGAGAGTTCCGGGGGTCAACGCCCCCGCGGCCCGGTCTGTGACCAGGCCTCCTAGAATCAAAGAATCAATGTTTGCAACACTTGCAACCACTTATCTTGTTCCTGGCACTTAATCTATTATGATACAATATGTAAAGATGATTTTTTTAAATTAATGGTTTAGAAAACTGATAAATTAATAAATGATAAATTTAAGCAACACTTACTATCTTTATTGTGAAAACGTTTCGCCAACCAGTGGCTTCATCAGTCCAGTACAGAGGAAAACACTGGAAGAGAGTCCCTCCTCCTGGAAAAGATGACTTCATCAGTTCTCTATCAAAACTGGTTTACTGAAGACAACTCCAGGCTGAGGGACTGATTATCTCAAACTCCTTTTCTTCTTCCATCGTTTTTCTCCATATTGGACTGATGAAGCTCCTAGCTGGCTAAACATTTCCAGAATAAAAATACATAAGTATTGCTAATATGTTGCATTTTTCATCATTTTTCTGTACCTTAACCCTGATTCACTTTTGTTTTCCACAGATTCTGTTATTATCTTTACCTAATGTTACTTTATTATTATTACTAAAACTCATGATATCAGAGCCTCAATCAGTACCATTAAGATACAGTACCATTAAGATAAGTGACCCTCCCTCATACCTGACGTATCATCTCTGGTCTCACTTGTCCGTGAATGGTGACGCAATATTCATTCAGTGTTTGTCCCACCAACCAGTTGCTCAGGAAGACATATATTTCCAACACCCCTTCTAGGTAAAATTCCAATTATTAAAGGCTGCCCTACTACTTATGTCGATTCCTGACCTATACCTATTAATAAGGTCCTCACTCCTATGCTTGTCAACATCGTTTTCTCCGTCACTGACATCAAGATGGCTAACAATATCCTGCATGTCAGTCACAGGGAAACACACCCTCTGCCTTCTCTTATTGTCTCTAAAACAAATTTGTAAATTAAATCCGACTGTCCCCAGCAAGATGTTCTTGCCTTCACTGGAGGCCGTCTTTGGGATGTCCTGGGATGTCACCCATATTCGTGTGTTAACATACTTGAGTGTTAACATACTTGTGTGTTAACATACTTGTGTGTTAACATACTTGTGTGTTAACATACTTGTGTGTTAACAAACTTGTGCATTAACAAACTTGTGTGTTAACATACTTGTGTGTTAACAAACTTGTGTGTTAACATACTTGTGTGTTAACATACTTGTGTGTTAAAATACTTGTGTGTTAACATACTTGTGTGTTAACATACTTGTGTGTTAAAATACTTGTGTGTTAACATACTTGTGTGTTAGCATACTTGTGTGTTAGCATACTTGTGTGTTAACATACTTGTGTGTTAACATACTTGTGTGTTAACAAACTTGTGTGTTAACATACTTGTGTGTTAACATACTTGTGTGTTAACATACTTGTGTGTTAACAAACTTGTGTGTTAACATACTTGTGTTAACATACTTGTGTGTTAGCATACTTGTGTGTTAGCATACTTGTGTGTTAACATACTTGTGTGTTAACATACTTGTGTGTTAACATACTTGTGTGTTAGCATACTTGTGTGTTAACATACTTGTGTGTTAACATACTTGTGTGTTAGCATACTTGTGTGTTAACATACTTGTGTGTTAACATACTTGTGTGTTAACATACTTGTGTGTTAACATACTTGTGTGTTAGCATACTTGTGTGTTAACATACTTGTGTGTTAACATACTTGTGTGTTAACATACTTGTGTGTTAACATACTTGTGTGTTAACATACTCGTGTGTTAACATACTCGTGTGTTAACATACTCGTGTGTTAACATACTCGTGTGTTAACATACTCGTGTTTTAACATACTCGCGTGTTAACATAGTCGTGTGTTAATATATTCGTGTGTTAACATACTCGTGTGTTAACATACTCGTGTGTTATCATACTCGTGTGTTAACATACTCGTGTGTTAATATATTCGTGTGTTAACATACTCGTGTGTTAACATAGTCGTGTGTTAACATACTCGTGTGTTAACATATTCATGTGTTAACATACTCGTGTTTTAACATACTCGCGTGTTAACATAGTCGTGTGTTAATATATTCGTGTGTTAACATACTCGTGTGTTAACATACTCGTGTGTTAACATACTCGTGTGTTAATATATTCGTGTGTTAACATACTCGTGTGTTAACATATTCGTGTGTTAACATACTCGTGTGTTAACATATTCGTGTGTTAACATACTCGTGTGTTAACATATTCGTGTGTTAACATACTCGCGTGTTAACATACTCGTGTGTTAACATATTAGTGTGTTAACATACTCGTGTGTTAACATATTAGTGTGTTAACATACTCGTGTGTTAACATACTCGTGTGTTAACATACTCGTGTGTTAACATACTCGTGTGTTAACATACTCGTGTGTTAACATACTCGTGTGTTAACATACTCGTGTTTTAACATACTCGTGTGTTAACATACTCGTGTGTTAACATACTCGTGTTTTAACATACTCGTGTGTTAACATACTCGTGTGTTAACATACTCGTGTGTTAACATATTCGTGTGTTAACATACTCGTGGGTTAACATACTCGTGTGTTAACATACTCGTGTGTTAACATACTCGGGTGTTAACATACTCGTGTGTTAACATACTCGTGTGTTAACATACTCGTGTGTTAACATACTCGTGGGTTAACATACTCGTGTTTTAACATACTCGTGTGTTAACATATTCGTGTGTTAACATACTCGTGTTAACATACTCGTGTGTTAACATACTCGTGTGTTAACATATTCGTGTGTTAACATACTCGTGGGTTAACATACTCGTGTGTTAACATACTCGTGTGTTAACATACTCGTGTGTTAACATACTCGCGTGTTAACATATTCGTGTGTTAACATACTCGTGTGTTAACATACTCGTGTGTTAACATATTCGTGTGTTAACATATTCGTGTGTTAACATACTCGTGTGTTAACATACTCGTGTTTTAACATACTCGTGTGTTAACATATTCGTGTGTTAACATACTCGTGTGTTAACATACTCGTGTGTTAACATACTCGTGTGTTAACATACTCGTGTGTTAACATACTCGTGTGTTAACATACTCGTGTGTTAACATACTCGTGTGTTAACATACTCGTGTGTTAACATACTCGTGTGTTAACATACTCGTGTGTTAACATACTCGTGTGTTAACATACTCGTGTGTTAACATATTCGTGTGTTAACATACTCGTGTGTTAACATATTCGTGTGTTAACATACTCGTGTGTTAACATAGTCGTGTGTTAACATACTCGTGTGTTAACATAGTCGTGTGTTAACATACTCGTGTGTTAACATAGTCGTGTGTTAACATACTCGTGTGTTAACATACTCGTGTGTTAACATATTCGTGTGTTAACATACTCGTGTGTTAACATACTCGTGGGTTAACACACTCGTTTGCTAACATATTCGTGTGTTAACATACTCGTGTTTTAACATACTCGCGTGTTAACATACTCGCGTCTTAACATAGTCGTGTGTTAACACAGAGAAAGAACTCTTGCTTCACAGTTGTCTGCTGGATCTTCAGCGTCGTTCCAGTGCATCACACAGTCTTCCACTCAGTGTTGGTTCAGTCATCGATGATGCAGCTGTTTCCTATGTCCTGTTCCAGGGATATTCCTAGCACAGCCCTTTAAGCCGGGATATTCCTAGCACAGCCCTTTAAGCCGGGATATTCCTAGCACAGGCCTTTAAGCCGGGATATTCCTAGCACAGCTCTTTAAGCCGGGATATTCCTAGCACAGCTCTTTAAGCCGGGATATTCCTAGCACAGCTCTTTAAGCCGGGATATTCCTAGCACAGCTCTTTAAGCCGGGATATTCCTAGCACAGCCCTTTAAGCCGAGATATTCCTAGCACAGCCCTTTAAGCTGGGATATTCCTAGCACAGTTCTTTAAGCCGGGATATTCCTAGCACAGCTCTTTAAGCCGGGATATTCCTAGCACAGCTCTTTAAGCCGGGATATTCCTAGCACAGCCCTTTAAGCCGGGATATTCCTAGCACAGCCCTTTAAGCCGGGATATTCCTAGCACAGCTCTTTAAGCCGGGATATTCCTAGCACAGCTCTTTAAGCCGGGATATTCCTAGCACAGCTCTTTAAGCCGGGATATTCCTAGCACAGCCCTTTAAGCCGGGATATTCCTAGCACAGCCCTTTATGCCGGGATATTCCTAGCACAGCTCTTTAAGCTGGGATATTCCTAGCACAGCTCTTTAAGCCGGGATATTCCTAGCACAGCTCTTTAAGCCGGGATATTCCTAGCACAGCTCTTTAAGCCGGGATATTCCTAGCACAGCTCTTTAAGCCGGGATATTCCTAGCACAGCTCTTTAAGCCGGGATATTCCTAGCACAGCCCTTTAAGCAGGGATATTCCTAGCACAGCTCTTTAAGCCGGGATATTCCTAGCACAGCCCTTTAAGCCGGGATATTCCTAGCACAGCCCTTTAAGCCGGGATATTCCTAGCACAGCCCTTTAAGCCGGGATATTCCTAGCACAGCTCTTTAAGCCGGGATATTCCTAGCACAACCCTTTAAGCTGGGATATTCCTAGCACAGCTCTTTAAGCCGGGATATTCCTAGCACAGCTCTTTAAGCCGGGATATTCCTAGCACAGCTCTTTAAGCCGGGATATTCCTAGCACAGCCCTTTAAGCCGGGATATTCCTGGCACAGCCCTTTAAGCCGGGATATTCCTAGCACAACTCTTTAAGCCGGGATATTCCTAGCACAGCTCTTTAAGCCGGGATATTCCTAGCACAGCCCTTTAAGCCGGGATATTCCTAGCACAGCTCTTTAAGCCGGGATATTTCTAGCACAGCCCTTTAAGCCGGGATATTCCTAGCACAGCCCTTTAAGCCGGGATATTCCTAGCACAGCTCTTTAAGCCGGGATATTCCTAGCACAGCCCTTTAAGCCGGGATATTCCTAGCACAGCCCTTTAAGCCGGGATATTCCTAGCACAGCTCTTTAAGCCGGGATATTCCTAGCACAGCTCTTTAAGCCGGGATATTCCTAGCCCTTTAAGCCGGGATATTCCTGTCACAGCCCTTTAAGCCGGGATATTCCTAGCACAGCTCCCTAGCACAGCCCTGTAAGCCGGGATATTCCTAGCGCAGCTCTTTAAGCCGGGATATTCCTAGCACAGCTCTTTAAGCCGGGATATTCCTAGCACAGCTCTTTAAGCCGGGATATTCCTACCACAGCCCTTTAAGCCAGGATATTCCTAGCACACCCCTTTAAGCCAGGATATTCCTAGCACAGCCCTTTAAGCCGGGATATTCCTACCACAGCCCTTTAAGCCAGGATATTCCTAGCACAGCCCTATAAGCCGGGATATTCCTACCACAGCCCTTTAAGCCAGTATATTCCTCGCACAACTCTCTTTAAGCTCTTTAAGCCGGGATATTCCTAGCACAGCCCTTTAGCAAGCCTTTAAGCCGGGATATTCCTAGCACAGCCCTATTCCTAAGCCAGGATATTCCTAGCACAGCCCTTTAAGCCGGGATATTCCTAGCATCCCTTTAGCGTAGCACAGCCCTTTAAGCCGGGATATTCCTAGCACAGCTCTTTAAGCCGGGATATTCCTAGCACAGCCCTTTAAGCCAGGATATTCCTAGCACAGCCCTTTAAGCCAAGATATTCCTAGCACAGCCTTTTAAGCCGGGATATTCCTAGCACAGCTCTTTAAGTCAGGATATTCCTAGCACAGCCCTTTAAGCCAGGATATTCCTAGCATAGCGCTATAAGCCAGGATATTCCTAGCACAGCCCTTTAAGCCAGGATATTCCTAGCATAGCTCTTTAAGCCGGGATATTCCTAGCACAGCTCTTTAAACCGGGATATTCCTAGCACAGCTCTTTAAGCCAGGACATTCCTAGCACAGCCCTTTAAGCCGGGATAGTCCTAGCACAGGCCTTTAAGCAGGGATATTCCTAGCACAGCTCTTTAAGCCGGGATAGTCGTAGCACAGCCCTTCAAGCCGGGATAGTCCTAACCTCTAACTTTACCTTAACCTGAAGGTACAGTTGTTCAACCTTGAGTGAACCACCATGATCATCTTAATTACTCAATTCTTGTGTTCCCTGGCTGTTTCTTATTACTGTTACTGCTCCTACTCCTTCTGCTACCACTTCTACTGCTACTACTACTACTACTACTACTACCAGTACTACAACTAGTACTACTACTACTACAACAAGTACTACTACTATTAGTACTACTACTACTACTTCTGCTACAACAACAACAACAACAACAACTACTACTACTACTACTACTACTACTTTTTTTTTTATATTTTATTTAAAACATGACATTACAAAATATAATAAATAAAAATCATTTAAGGCTATTAATTAACACAATTCTACCTACAGCAAACATTACACACCACACTTACAACTCCGTGTGGGTACACCCCCCCCCTCCATGCTCCCTCATCCTATCACTTAACCCAAACCTGTTGGAGCTATCCAACAGAATTACATGATATGAACAACACTTTTATATACACATCCCTCGAAATGGTACTTAATAATCGACTACAGACCATGCAATTCATTGCACTGAACATATTATACAGACATATTACCCCCCCCCCCCCCTAGTGGTTATCCAACCACCCCACTATTTACAACCTAACATACTATAAACAATGAATGTTGCCTAATCTAATGTCACACAGCAATGATCAAAACATTAATTTATGTAATTGTCCTAATGGTTCAGTTACATAACAATATGTATCACACAACAATGGTGATATAGAAAAGTCACAAAGACATACAAAATTACTACAAAGCCATAGGTATAAACTTAGTCTCAAAATCCAACACATGTAAGCCTCTACACATTTAAACATGCAATTCCAGTGTTAAAACAATAACACAGCTTCAACTATGACATTCAAGCTCTATACAGCTTATATGGACATAACATAGTGCTATTGACAACAGTACAATACAACATAAAATATAACCATGACATAAGTAACACATAAAGACTGTGCCTAGCACGCACCTAACCACAAAAACCTATAACACCACTGTTGCCCAACTTTATTTACACTATCTGACGTACATTAACCTCTTTACTCTCAAAACAAAACTGAAAATTGCAGATCACCAGTGACGAACAATAATGCACAGACATTAATACAAACATATCACAGCATATCTCTGGACACCGTGCATGATCACAGCATCAACACTATGCAGTGCAAGGCACCTAGAAAACAAGTTGGAGCAAATACATGCAATTATTATAGCAAATCTCCAAATTACAATGTCATTACCGTAAATCAATATTACCACACACAATATGTATAATAAGTGTATAGTCCATGTCACACAAAAACTGGCCAGCTCCACAGGTGCTAGCACCCGTGGTCCACATATTATTCACTCACGCATCACTCATCCAACACTCTCGCAAACATTTGTTGTCATCCATTACCAGGGAGGCGACCCTGTTTTCACCCATGACTTCCCTACCCCAGCAACACTTTCCAATCATACCCTCCCCTCCCTCGTATATTACAAGTCTAATAAAACCTGTAACGTAAGTTGCCTATATCCCTCTGAAAAATCCTTCACCCACCTCCTCCCATAAATTTCCTTATTTCTACATACCGTTTTATAGAACGTTAACGCTAACACCCTCCTCTTCACCTCAGTAACCTGTTTCCCCCGCAATCCCCACACTATATAGATATAATCTGCCATAATGTATCCCACAGCTCTGATTACACTTTCCTCCCAACCCCCCACGTCGAGACTTAATGCTCTCAATACAGAAATTCCTTTACCTCCTATCCTATTTATCACCCTATTTAACCACCCCTTGACACTCCTCAGTCCATCACAAAAATATACTACATGAAAAGCCGACTCCTCCCCACCACATATCCCACACTCCCCCCCGTCAACGACTCGTCTATCCCGTAGAACCACACCCGACGGTAAAATGCCGTGCAGAAAACGATACATTACATCCCGAACACGAGGTTGCAACCTCATCCTACTCAACCTATTCCATATACTTCCCCATGCATACATGGGGAAAATTCCCTCTACAGGCGCTACAACCCTCCCGGCTAACAATCTACACAACCTACCTATTTTAACCTTTGCTGGCTCTCGATCCCACGCCAGAGCCCTCAACACAGTTTCACACTCATGCAACTCAACTCCTGTATACATCCGTTGCAATCTGTTATGGATCCTGGCCAAACCCCCCCCACCCACACTTTCCCTCATCACCTCCCTTTTAATGAAGACACATTTGACCCTCCGCTTTAAGTCCAGCAATCCCAGCCCCCCCTTACTTACAGGTAACATTACCACATCCCTTTTAATCCAATCATAGCTCGAACCCCACAAGAATTTAAAAACCTTCCTATATTCGTTATTGCTGGTCCAGTTAATGAGAACACGGCTGCCACATGCCATACTTTGCTATACAGTAAGATATTAACAACAATGGCACGCTGCACAAGGGTCAAATGATAAGGTCGCAATGCACCCAAGCGTCCCTGAATCCTTTCTACCATCCTAACCTAGCAGCGTAACCCCGTCTTACAAAAGTGTGCTCTACCTCCCACGCCCCTCCTCCAACCGCATCCCGCAACTGAATATCCCTTAAAAGATCTCGCAAGGCAGCCGACACATGCCCCGCCCCTTTTGGTTCTACATCAGCCCTCCTAAAAACGCAGTTCCAGTCCCCACCAACGATGGCCACTGCAGGTAAACCACGTAAGAAGAAAACTAGTTCTTCACATACAAAATCCCTTTTTACCCTCGCATCATTTTCTGCTGGTGCATACACACTTACAAAGGATACCCTCTGCCCCATCCACCACCTATCCACGCACAATACTCTTCCCCCTCCCCCCTCACTTCTTAGCAACACAAACGGGCTCGCCTCCCTGATCAATATACCCACACCACCTTTCAGACGTGCAGATGGCAGAGTCATGACCTGAAACCCCTCCACCTCGAGCTCTCTTCCCTCCTTGAAATTGTGTTCTTGCAGGAACACTACATCCACCCTATATTTACACAGAAACATTCGAAACCATTCCTTCTTCACACTATTACACAGTCCATTTACGTTCACAGTCATACACCTAAGGCCTCTTTATAGTTTCCAACCCTTCCTCCTCTCTTCATTCATCCCAGGGCCTCCTGCCCCAGAGCCAGCACAAGGCTTCACACCATCAACCCCTCCCCCTTTTTTGCGATGCCTCTTATCGTGACTACCTCGACAGTGCTCTTCCTTCCTCCCAGACCTCTGTGCCGGCGTCAGGACATCATCTGAGTCTGACGCCGCCGCTCTCTTCCTCGTGATGCCCTCTACATCCATGTTATCTTCTGAGGTTCCCTCACGATGTACCTCAACCTCCACCACGCCCCGTTCCACAGCACACGGCGACAACTCTCTCTTACTAGTTGGCCCGTCAACCCTGCTATGTTTTTAATCCTTACATTCCTCTACAGGCAACGCCGTGCCTCTCACCAGCTCAGGAACAACATCCTCTGCAGGCGGTGTCAATGTCCTTAACACTTCCTGAAGCTCTTCCTCTAGAGCCTGCACCTCCTCCTGCACTTGCACTTCTGCACTTTTCCCTTGCCTAGTAACAGATCCTTTTATGTCACAGCTTACCTCACACATGCCAGTCTCCTCTGTGGGATCCTCCACCATTTCACTCCACAAGCGCCCATGCCCTTGCTTTCGCGTGGGGCTCTCAACAACAGCTACCACGCTGGTAACTGGTGCTTCACCAGTTTGTGCAGGCGCCCTCCTCAGTTTCATACACGCTGCCACCATATGGTCATACGCCCCACATAACCTGCACGTACATCTCTGTCCGACGTACAATACCATAACTTGCATCCTGAAGTCCTCCAACACGATGTAAGACGGTATGGGATGTCTCAGTGTCATCTTCAGGGAAAAGGTTCCCTCCAGACGGCTCTTGTAAGCACCAGCCGTCCACTTGCCGTGTTGTGCCAGATGTACGGTCCCATATGCCTCAAAAATACTCCTGATGTCAGCCTCTTCTGCCTCAAATGGGACATTATGAATCTTAACACACGTAAAGTGACGAGATACGTCGATCAAACGCACCTTCACAGCTGGAGTAGCGTCAAGACACACGTCTTGGAATCTCATCACCAACGACTCGTGCACGGACGTGGAATTCAGTTTGACGAAGATTCTGTAAGCCCCATTCAGGGCAACACCATACACCTCATCGTCCTGGATACCATAGGTCTCCCTAATGATTGTTGGGAGTAATATCTGCGCTGAAGATGGTGAAATCGCCCCACGAAGCAGCTCAATACCGATGGTATTTACGCGTCTCCTCACACTCAGCGCCATGTTGATACAAGGTAGCTCGCCTGAAAACAGAAGAGGGGTGCAGAGCACAACCGCACTCCACCGTGGTCAGGCAGCGAATGTTTAGTTGCACTTGTGTCCTTTTACTTTACATATTGTCGGTAATTCTACCAACTTTATTACAATAAAGATTCCGATGTGGTTCACAAGTATCTTACTATTTTGCAGTGTTCTTATGGTGATGTCTGCAGCATATTTGTGGTGACATCTGCAGTGTTCTTGTGGTGACGTTTGTGTCATATGCCTTCTCAAGGTCAAATAATATGGCAATAACTGAGTGATTATTCGCAAAGGCATTACGAACATACGTATCCAAGCGTAGTAAGGGGTCTATGGTAGAACGACCCTTACGAAAGCCATATTGACTAGCGGAGAGACTGTTGTGTGTCTCTAAATACCACATTAAACGTCGATTTACGAGACGTTCCATCACTTTGCAAACTGCACTAGTAAGAGCGATGGGGCGATAGTGGGAGGCATCATGTCCTGTAGTACCCGGTTTGCGGAAAGGGAGAACAATGGCAGATTTCCACAGCTGGGGAAGAACTCCTTGTGCCCAAATAAGATTGAAGAGGTGTAAGAGGACTACAAGGGCTGACCGATGTAAATGTTGTAACGTACGAATATGAATGTCGTCAGGCCCAGCTGCCGATGATCGGCAAGCTGAGAGCGTTGCCTCCACTTCTTGAAGTGTAAAAGGCACATTATACTGTTCTTCTCTGAGAGAAGAAAAGTCCAAGGGCACTAACTCTCTGGCAGACTTTGAGGAAAGAAACGAGGGGCATAGATGGAGCCCTCGGGAAATACGGACCAGATGTGTGCCAAGTTCAATGGCAACGTCAAGAGGGTTTGCTACATCAACACCAGCGACCCGTAGAACAGGAGCTGGGTCAGGAGAGTATTTACCACTCAATTTCCTCACTTTTTTCCAGACTGCACTCATAGAAGAAGCAGAGGTGATGGTGGAAACATAGTCTCGCCAACAAGTGCGTTTAGCTTCACGGATGACACGGCGAGTGATCGCACGCTTCTGCTTAAAATCAAGAAGTCTCTCAGCGGTTCTATTGTACCGGTACCTGCCCCATGCAGCACGTTTCAAACGTACTGCACGAGCACAAGCAGGAGACCACCAAGGCACGCACTTCTGAGAATGCCTGCTTGAGGTTTGGGGTATAGAATGAGAAGCTGCGGTATAAACTGACGTCGAGAAGATGTGTAGGAGCTCATCAATGGAGGATGAAGAAGGAACCTCACTAAAAGCAGTGAGGTGTGAGTAAAGATCCCAATTTGCCCGATCAAATTGCCAGCGAGGGCTACGGAAAGGTGGTGAATAGGAAGGAGAAGTAAGAATGATCGGAAAATGATCGCTGTCATGTAAGTCTGGTAGAACAGACCAGGTGAAGTCTAGTGCAGTGGAGGAAGAGCAGACTGATAGATCAATGCAAGAGAGAGTATGAGTACGAGGATCAAAATGGGTGGGAGTACCCGTATTTAAAACATGGAGGGGGTGAGAGGCGAGAAAAGCCTCCAACTGAATGCCACGTGAGTCACAATGAGACCCCCCCCCAAAGGAAATGGTGGGCATTAAAATCACCAAGTAACAGAAGTGGTGGTGGTAAGGATGAAACAAGAAAGGCAAAGTCTGGGATAGAAAATGCTCGAGAAGGAGAGAGATATATAAAACATATTGTAAACCACTTATTCAAGTGGATACGGGCTGCAGTGTAATGCAGCGAGGTATGGACAAATAGTTGACAGTACGGAATATCATTGCGTAGAAGAAGGGCACTTTCATTAAAGGTCCCATCTGAGGAAGGATCCGAAGAATACAATAAATTATAGCCTGAGATAGGTTGGAAAACAGCCGAGTGTAATTTTGGTTCTTGTAAGCAAACACCAACAGGGGAAAACCTGGAAAGCAACATCTGAAGCTCACCCCGATTACCCCTGAGGCCGCGGATATTCCACTGTAAATAGGCCATGATTGGCGATGAAGAAAATATCAGGAATCTGTAGGTAAAGGCACCTACGGACTAGAGGGGTTAGAAAAGTCAACGTGTGGTGGCATTGGAAGATGTTCAAGTAGCGAAGGAACGGAGCGTTGCGAAGAATGGGGTTGTGAAGATGGAGGAGAGGGAAGAGAAGGAACAGGAAGTGAATCAGTGTCCATTGAAGGTTTAGTCTCTGCAATATATTCTGAAATGGCTTCAAGTGTTTCTGAATTCAAAGATGTATGGGAGACCATATTGGAGATAGAAGGAGGAGGGTGAGTAAAGATTGGGACAGTAATGGACTGTACCAAAGTAGAGGGGGAGGGAAGAGTGTAAGGGACTGGAGATGAAGTGTGGGGGGGGGGACAGAAGAGGCAGAAACCTAGGAGGTGGCAGAAGAGGGAGAAACTTGGGAGGGGACGGGGGTGGAAGGCATAGTACAAGGAGGAGGGTGAATCTCCACACTTGTAATAGAGCCAGAGAGAGGGGAAGAACTAGGTACAGAGACTGGAAAGGTAAAGTGTGGAGGTGGAAGAAGGGAAGGAAGGGACAAAGAAGATTTGAGCAATGTGGATTTTTTGGACTTCTGAGAAGTAGAGGGGCGATTGGTATTAGGTGTCGTACGAGGTCTTGTCGATACTGGGGCTTGTGAGGAAGGACGCGAAGATGTGAGAACAGACTGAGTTGTAGTCGGGACGTCAGAGCCAAGGACAGCAAAAGGATTAGATGCCGTAGTGGCTATGGGAGGGGTAACAACAGAGGAGGCTGCAGAAGATGGGACCCCAGAAGTGGGGGGATGTTTGGAAACACGAGAATAAGAAACACGGGGTAGTCTCCCTTGGAGGCGGAGATGAGTAACTGCCATAGCATAAGGGAGACCTGCCTCTTTGAGGCAACGGATTTCACGTTCATTTAAGTAGACCTGGCAACGGTGGGAGTACGAAGGGTGAGCTTCATTACAATTAAGGCAAGATGGAGGTTGACTGCAAGATGTATTAGAATGGTCGTCGGCACCACAGACTGGGCATTCGGCCATAGATCTGCAATATTTCACTGGGTGACCAAAACGCCAGCAATTTCTACATTGTTGCGGTGTAGGTATCACCTTTCGAACTTGTAACCGATGTCCCGCGACATATACAGAGGACGGGAGTTCTCGGCTGTCAAAAGTTAAACGAGCCACATTGCAAGGGTAACGTCTCCGCCCCCGGGCAGGAAGGACATAAGTGTCTACTTTGAGGATTGGGAGATCCTGGAGTTCCAGCTGTTCAAAAATGTCATTGCCACATGACTGGAAATTCTGCTGGACTATGGTATGGGGCAGAATGACAGTACCACTACAAGAATTGAGAGAAAGATGTTTTTCAATAGTGATAGGAGTAGTATCGATATTCGAAAGGAGAGAAAGATCATGAGCTTGGGTAGCATTCTGGACAGTGACGATGCGCATACCGCTCTTGAGAGCGTGAAATGAAATATCTCTGCCAACATGACGCAGGAGTGCTTTGCCAATACTATGGTCAGAAAGGTAGGCAGAAGAAGAAGTTGGTCTTAAAGTAAAGAATTTAGTCCATTGTGTGCTCCGAAACTGAGCGTGGAGAGGGAGTGCTTGACGTGTCGGTCTTTTCCGAGAAGAATGGGAAGGTAACGAAGGAGCATCATCAGGAGATTGACGTTGGCGTTTAGGAGTAGGACCGGAGTTGGTCCGGCATGAAATGGGCGGGCGATTCGAAAATTGCCGTACCGTAGAGGGAGAAGCCGGAAGCATAGTCAAAGGAGAGCGGAGTTCAGACAAATCGAAGGAGTCAGTCGAAGCCCCGGTACCTGAAGCGGGTGAGGAAACAGCACCTGCAAGAGGTACAGGGGCATCAGGAGTGTCCAAAGAGTGGTCTAAATACAAGGCAGGGTCAGAATGGGGTGCGGTATCAAGAAGGGGCCCGGGGGTAGTGGTTTCATGGACTAGGGCTGCCATGGTTAGGTTACTCCTTTGCTTTTTGTTTTTAAGAAAAAAAAAGAAAGAAAAAAGAAAAGAAAAATAAAAAAAGAATAAAAAAAGGGGGGAGCGGGGAGGAATAGTTCCCAGGAGGAATGAAAGGGCCGGAAATCTCCCTCCGCTCCCAAGAGGACCTCAACACCGCTAGTAGTGCAGATGCAGCATGGAACCCATGCCATACCCTACCCTTCATGCCAGTAAACCAGCAATCCGGGATAGCAACCTCACATCTGCCGAGCTACCTCAGTGGACAAAAGAGAGGGCGGCCAGATATCCGCCACAAAGCATACCTCCTTCAGCCACCACCCCCGGAATCCGAAAGGTGGCTTCCAGAGATACACCCGTTGCCCAAAAGACACCCAAAGCTACTCCGGGATACCAGAGAGGGATCGGGACATCCCCAGGCAATCCAGATTCCACGGCAAACTACGCCACCGCCAAGAACCTCAACGGAATGGGATGGACCCCGGTGTCCTTTCCCCTACCGAGGAACTAGCGCGCCTGTGGGAGAAATCCCAAAGGCCAAAAAGAAGAAGGGCAAAAGGGAGGGGTGAGGAGGAGGAGGAGGAATGGAAAAAGGGGAGGCTGGGGAGGAGGGGATCGGGGAGGGGAGAAGGGGGGGTAATTAGGTTCGGTCTGAGGAAGAAGACCGACAGGGCTAATTCCTCAGACCAAGAGCCTCTTCACCACGCCAAGGAGCCCCCCTTGAAGAGGTGTGGACTGGTGGAGCATGGCAGACATACTGATGACAGATAAGATGGTGCCTTGTCAGTCACATTGCATCGGAAAACACAACTTTGGGGAAGTGCTATTGTGTAGGATTACGTCGGGATGGTTGAGGTGGTAGAGAAGGATATATGCAGAAGCTTAGGGATTGGAGGTGGCTGAGATGGTCGTAAAGGCGTCTGACAGACTCGTCTAGGTAGGTAAACTAGTACTCATGGTGTGTCTCAAGGGGCGGTATGAGGTGCATGGCGCGAGCGAAATTTTTTTTCGAAAAATTATGGAAATTGAGTTATTTGTATAGAAAAATAGCTTAACTCTTTGGCAACACAATGATACAAGAAACAATGTTCTACGACATTTCTACAAGAAATTATTGTCATTTATATCAGGTTGGACAAGTTTTGAAGACTCCTTTGTATCAAGATCCCATGTTGATGCAGTGTCTGACAGATGTGATGAATGGTTTTGAAAACCGAAAAGTTGAAGATTGAGACACTTATGCAACATATGTGAATCTTTATTGAGGAAACGTTTTGCCACACAGTGGCTTCATTAGTCCAATACAAAACAGAAAGGTGTAGGGAGAGGAGGAGTTTGAGGTAATCAGTCCCTCAGCCTGGAGTCGATGTGTTCAGTCCATCAATCTTGTAGAATGTACAGCAAAGGGCCATAGACGTGGCTTATATACTGTAGTGAGGTGACGTGAAGCAGATGGAGGCGGGGTCATAGTGGTACCATCCACTAGTTGAAGAAGGTCTTTCGTGTGGCGAAACTTTTCCTCAATAAAGATTCCCATATGTTGCATAAGTGTCTCAATCTTCAAACCACCGAAACAAACGGGATTTTCGCAAAAAAAAAAAAATCGAGACGGCGGGCCGGCCGTCGTCCCAGGCCAATATCTCGGAAGTAACTTATTCACTTATATCGCTTTACTACGCCTTTATTACTTAATTAAGTGGGATAATATTCACAGAAATTGTAAAATAATGATTGTTCTTAATTTTAATGGTGCACTTAGGGAAATATTCCAAATATTTTGGGATTTATGTGGTAGCAAAGGGCAGATTTTTTGCAAAAGTCTAAGAACTAACAAACTTTTTTTTTTGTGGAATAAAGATAAGATATTCAGAGGAAAGTGCATCATTAAAAAATCATATTAGCATTGTTCTCTCGAGACCAAGTGCCAAGCAGCCTTACGTCGTGCCATACGGGACTATCCTCCTGCCAAAGGGCATTTTCAGTAAATCGTTCTGTTTTCAGTTGTTGTTTGGGATATCTTATTGACAAATATTTACAGTAAATAGTGTAAATACATCGTCTTGTGCACCAACAATGAAAGAAATCTGACGGTAAAAAAAAAAAAAAAAGGAAAAAATAGTTGTTATACTGCCCCTCAAGTCTGTTAGTTAAGTTGACTGGTTGAACTTCCTCTTGAGAGCTGGGATGTGTAGACTAGCTCATGGTCTAGTACTGTCACTTTACCATCCACCACCCAACGTAACGTCTGCTTCTGGATTCGCTGTCTTATAGATTGTACAAGTGACTGAGAGTGACATCTGCTATTGGTCGCTTGGCATTGCTTGGAGTCTACACTGGCTCGAGTACGGTGTTGGTGAAATGTGGTACTGGGATGAGTGTAGTAGTGGTTCTCAGTTTGACAGGAGGAAATTAGGTTTCCTTGTTGTAGTGGAAGTGCATGGTTTTTGAGTCACCAAGGGAGACGCAAGAATTTCTACACTGAGGGCTTAGGGGTGACTGTCTTGCGGGAAGGGGGGGTTACGAATCTTGTTTTATAACATTATCATCATTATTATTATTAATAATAATATTATAATTATTATTTATTACTATAATTTTTTTTATTGTGGGATTTGTGGCAAAGGAATTTTTTTTGAGTGGATGGATACATGGGGACTGATGTCATCCCCAAGGCCCCACTTAGCGCCACTCCTGCTCTTGACATGTTGAAATTTGTTATGATGCTCCACTGTACTTCTCAAGTTCGAGTGCTGATCTCTTGTTGCGTTCTGAGTGTGAGGAGATGGATGTTTCGGTGTGTGACTAGTTGTGTGATTTCGTCTGCATATATAATGGTGAGAATAAAAGCTTAAAAGTGAAGCACATAAAATATTATTGAACAGGAGTGGAAAATGCAACCAAAAAGTCCTCATCATAGTTTTTAAAATTTGGTTAAATCTTAGAACTGAGGATGATAGGCTGTGGACAGTGAGAATTGCGAGCTATATTCAGGACCTGAGACCTGAATTCCTTAGGAACTACCAGTCTATCTAATTCTGAGCTCCCCCTTACCTCTATACCAGAGTTGTTTGCTTTTAATTTTATATTTAACCGGATATTCTGAATGCGATTCACCCATGGCAGCCTTAAAAGTGAAGGTTATGGAAGGATCCCTAAATTGCTCTTCCCGAAAGAACAGTCCTTCGGGCATGGAAACAGAGATGTCTGGCAATTCAGTGATCATGGAATAGGAAGGCTTGATCAGGGAATTTTCACTAGACTTAGGACGTCCTGGCCAGTTTTCTTTGTAAAATAATTTGCAGAGTCCTAGATCTAAATCCTCCAAGGACAGGTCAGCATTCTTAACAGACACCTCTTGGGACATTTCCCAAGTTATATCCAACACTGGAGAAAAAACCTCAGTAGTTACTGTGGGTTCTGGGCAGTTTGTTGAATTTAAAATATTACTGCCAAGCAATAATACAGCATCTTTCATGGGGAATCCCTCAGAAACACCTGCAGTTAAATATCCCGTATGATTTACTGTCCACAAAATTTTTATGTAAAGGGACAGAGGCTACAGCTCCACCAATAGGAATTTCATTCTCGTTAAGGGAGATGTGGCACATACTATAAATCTGTGCCATGCAAACATCTATGCCTTGCTGGTTTGTTTGAGAAAGTATTGTATTAATTTTCCCCATAGGTTGGGGCCTATTTAACTTTCCACTAGCCACTAGTTAACTAACTTGAGGCAATTAGGCTTTATATAACCAGTTTTGAGGCAGTGAAAACTATCTATAAGTTCAGGTTTTTCTTTTACTCCCTGTTGACTGTGTAGCTGACGCTGTTCACTATACTGACTTTGTGACAGAAGTCTTTGTTCACCATGCTGTGTGTCTGACGTCGTTGTTCACCATATTGGCTGACGTCGTTGTTCGCCTCCAGCCTCCCACTTTATTTTTCTGTCAGGGATCCGTCCACGACTATCTCCATCCATACCAGACTGTTAGGAAGAAAGATTATAGACTGCTTAAACAAGGAGCTGTTGTCCTCAAGTGTATCAGCAAGCCTCGCTGCCTCTAATGGAGCTGCCAATGAATGGTCTTCCAACAGCATCTGAACCTCTAGTCCAACAGACCCAAGCAAATTATCGAGCAGGATCATTCGCACTAATTCACTAAAATTAGGAATACCACTGGTCTTGTCCTACTTTGTGGAATTTTTAGACTGCTCACGAACAAAGTCTACATGAGGCTGACCCAGCTGATGCTTGCACAGTTTAAATTCTCTCCTATACTTGGTGGGAATACATTGATATGACCCAAAAAACACTTGTTTTGACAACGTTGTAATTAACGAACTTCTCATTATTCAAACCAGCTGTGAACTGCGTTATGCCGTACAGCACTATATGTACAAGTGTTTCCCAATGCTCCACCTTAATGAAAGCCTCGAAAAATTGTTCAGCCTCATAATCTAAAAAAAGGAGTACTAGCGGCACTGCTAGTCAAACTCCTCCTCCTTGGCAAATGAGCATTGCTTCCTGGTCGACTCAAGGTTGAGTTTGGCCAACTCGTTCGCTGTTGAAGCTGACTCGCCTTGAGACAAACCGGATTCACCAACTGTTTCCCGGAATTGCTGATCTGGTTGCCCCAGTGTTATCCCTCTCACATTACAAAAGAACCAAAGTGAAGATCGGCAATTAATAGCCCGTGTAGCAGCAGAAACCTCAATTCGGTACTCTATGATACTGGCTTAAACCTTTAATTTATTGCAAATGCTTTCACAAAGCTGTGCAGCAATAAGAATTCATTGATATTCTATACCACGGACAGGGCCGTGGGGGGACACTGACCCCCGGAACCCTTTCCAGATATACTCCAAGTATGGAAGAAGTAATTCGCCAGCAGCATTGTAGAGATAATCTGGGCAAATCCAGTAGAGTATACTCAGACACCAGTCGCCTAACACATGTTGGTAGCATAACCCATTATAACAAAACGCTGCTTCCGATACACGTAACATCAAGCAATAGCACAGTACAATGTGCAGGATACACACACATTAGCACGACTGACACTCAATGCCGACAGCGATACTAAGGACAATATGAATGATACTAAGATCAGCTCCTGGACAAGCTCCCATATTATGAGCACAGGGGTAGAATGATGGCCTGTACACCTAGTCATAATGGGATAAATAGTGGAACAAGCAAAAGACAGCAGAAGTTATTTAACTTGCATTTCCTTCACCAAATAAATCTTATATTTACAATATGTACACAACTGACAATATGTACAACAATGTGAGAGCATGTGTACAACACGGTGATCAAAGGAGGCAAAAGCAAGAGAGCTGGACAAAACACCATGATCAACCAGCATCCTAGACAAGTCTGCCAAACCTCGTGTTACAAGTGAACCACATTGTTTCACAGCTCTGGCGACCTTGTCTGTGATTCGCCGATGAACTGAGATACTAATATAACCATGGGGTCCATATTGATCGTTAAATCCTTAGCACCTGGTTCGCTGGTTGGGAGGCAGCCTATATGGGAGTGTGACATACTCCGAATAAATTGTAACACTCATAGCATGCCACAGAAATAATGATAAATAATAATAATAATAATAATAACACTAATAATAATGAATTATTTATGTGTCCATATGATATGCAATCGGTGGGCAGATGACATGGTGAAGGATAGCAAGACAACGGCGTCGTATGGACGAGGGAAGGTATCAGAAGTGTAAATTTGTACTCAGGCACAGGGAGTCTTGGCTGAGCAAGTACATGTATATGTGGTACGCACATTTACCTGGTGATTCCCACTGGAGGCTTGTCTTAGATGGCCCTCAGTAATCATTGGTTACAGAGAATAAATTGCAAAAAGCGCAGCTGTACCAGTGGGGTACACATCTGCTTTGTAAGAAGTGGTGTCGTCGTGAGATGCTGCAGTAATATTAGAGAGCCAATGCCCTTCGCTAGATGATGTGCAGAACTTTAGGTCTTGTGGGGGCTCCGAGGGCGTCACTTTACAGCGCCTGAAGGTTTTTGTACCAATGGTATTTTCAGGCCTACAAGGTGGGTGCAGCGGCTTGGAGGGTTCAACTTCAATGGTCGGTCATGTCTAGGCATTTCTAGTCCGCTGCTCACTTCCTGAAGTACTAGAAGAGAGCAATATCCCATGGCAATGGTCTGTGGTTAATGGCCTTTTCCCGGCGGGGATGACAAGGTAACTCAGCAGGGATTGCCATGCATGTCCTCTACATGAGAGTTGCAGTGCCAGTGACAATTGCAACACCTGGATATCTTTATTCGAAGACGTTTTGCCAACCAGTGGATTTAACATTTTACTGAAGCTAAGGGATTTATTACCCCATCTATTATCTTTGCACATCATGTCTGTACAGAGTTGTTCAAGCCACTGGGTGGCGAATATCTTTAAATAAAGTTATCAAAGTGTTGTACACCATTGTTTTATTGACACGCCTGTAGTGTTATTATGGTTACGTCTGTAGTGTTCTTGAGGTGATGTCTGCAGTGTCCTTGTGGTGACGTCTGAAGTGTTCTTGTGGTGACGTCTGCAGCGTCCTTGTCGTGACGTCTGTAGTGTTCTTGTGGTGACGTCTGCAGCATCCTTGTGGTGACATCTGCAGTGTTATTACGGTTACGTCTGCAGTGTTCTTGTGATGACGTCTGCAGCATCCTTGTGGTGACGTCTGCAGTGTCCTTGTGGTGACGTATTTGGTGTCGTTGTTGTGACGTTTCCAGTGTTCTTGTGGTGAGGGCTACAGTGTCCTTATGGTGATGTCTGCAGTGTTCTTGTGGTGACATCTGCAGTGTTCTTGTGGTGACATCATCAGTGTTCTTGTGGTAAAAACTGCAGTGTTCTTGTGGTGATATCTGCAATGTTCTTGTGGTAAAGTCTGCAGCATTATTGTGGTAAAGTCTACAGTGTTACTGTAGTAAAGTCTACAGTGCTATTGTGGTAAAGACTACAGTGTTATTGATGTAAAGTCTACAGTGTTATTGTGTGCAAGAAAGGTATAGAATACCGACAAGATGGAAGTTAAGACACATGTGCAAAATCTGGTTAGCTTTATTGTAGACGTTTCGCCATCCAGTGGCTTTATCAGTACAGATTCAAGGACATAATTAGAAGACAGGACATCTACAAGACCTTCTTCACCACTCTCGTCTGCTACACGTCTCTATTCACTGACGCCTATATAAACGCCAGTCTCCTTGCCTTTGCTCCAGAATCTCTACCACCACGGTGCTCTCCACACCAACTCCAAGACTGAGGGACTGATCGAAATCTTATCTTAACTAAGAAGGAACACTAATTAAATAATTAACTGAAGAAACGATATTTCTATGTAGTCAAGTATACAGAGTTCAATAAGGTGGTCTAGAATTCTGGTTGATTCAGGATATGATGAGTACTCGCATTCCTGATACAACCACACCAGGCGATCAGGTAACATTCACCACTCCTGACCTCGCTATGCTGGTACAACCACATCAGGTGATCAGGTAACATTCACCACTCCTGACCTCGCTATGCTGGTACAACCACACCAGGCGATCAGGTAACATTCACCACTCCTGACCTCGCTATGCTGATACAACCACACCAGGTGATCAGGTAACATTCACCACTCCTGACCTCGCTATGCTGGTACAACCACATCAGGTGATCAGGTAACATTCACCACTCCTGACCTCGCTATGCTGGTACAACCACACCAGGCGATCAGGTAACATTCACCACTCCTGACCTCGCTATGCTGGTACAACCACACCAGGCGATCAGGTAACATTCACCACTCCTGACCTCGCTATGCTGATACAACCACACCAGGCGATCAGGTAACATTCACCACTCCTGACCTCATTATGCTGATACAACCACACCAGGCGATCAGGTAACATGCACCATTCCTGACCTCACTATGCTGATACAACCACACCAGGTGATCAGGTAACATGCACCATTCCTGACCTTGTTCTGCCCTAAAGATAAAAGGCCCAATCCACCTTGCTGTACATTAGACATCACTTCCTCCCTCCTTAACCACGACCTTAGTGGATACACCTCCACCACACTCCACACTTTGTTATAAACAAGGGTGTTCATGACCACTGCCCTCTGCTGCCAGGTAACATCTCCGGCCCTTAAACCCCTGAGCCTACACAAAGCCCTGCCAACAAACATTTCTGAATTCACCCTTCGCGCCTCCTGCACATCTGCCATGTATACAACATCACAGATCCCAAGTATATCAACAACAGACCACCCACACCCCTCGCCCAACCCCCAACCCCCACCCAAGTGCCTACCTCCAGCAACTTCGATATAGCATTGTTAGCACGCATTCCTATCACTGCCCCAAAAAACTCAAGCACCCATCCCACGTTTTGCAAACCATCCTCCCCTTCCACCAAAACCATAGTGTCATCCACAAAGCCCACTATGTCTGCGTTACAGTCACTCCCCTCATCCTTATTCCCCATTCCACCATCCACAAGCCCATAAAAGGGATTCTGCAAGCATGCAAAAAGAATTTGAGACAGCGGACATCCTTGTCTCAAACCCCTCTCCATCCGTACCGGCAAACCCAACCTGCTGTTCACCTGGACCTGAACCATGGTCGAGGAATACATTGTCAACCCACCTCACAACCTCCCCCCCCCAAACTCCTGTCTCAACAAAATGACTCTCAACATCTCCCTATCTACACAGTCATATGCATTACCCCAATCAAATCCCAAGATGCCCCCCCCTTGATGGTCCTCCAAAAAATCCCTGATTCGTCCATGTCCCTCCCACATACTCCATCCAGGTATTCCAAACTGACCCCGATGTATAACCAACCCAATTATCTTCATCTTATTACTTAAGGCTTTTGCAAAAATTTTACAATCTGAACACATAAGAGAAATTGCCCGGTATGCACTCAGAGCCTTCATCCCTCATTTTGGCACAAACACAACTACTCCCATACTTTGCGACCCTTCATCCCCCATTTTGGCACAAACTCAACTACTCCCATACTTTGCGACATACCTAACACCCCTTCAGTCTTCATACAGTTTAACACCTCCACTGGACAATGCTTGAGACAATTCCAGTGCACCAAATAAAAATCGTTAGATATTCCATATCAGTACTCAGTGGTCAGTCGTCACGTGAGGTCACAGACCCTGAGCTGCCTTGGGGATTAGTGTGGACGGTTACAAAGCATGGCTTGCTTCTGCAGTGTTTTAAAAATTGAGGTTGGAGAGTTGAAGGAGGAGGTCTTGCTTCTCCAGGAGGAGATTAGGAGGCTGAAGGTCCACCTCAATGGGTCTGGGAGAGAGTGTGAGGTGGCTGGAGTTGTGGGGAATGAGGCTTCTAGCAGCGAGGTGCAGTCTGTCTCTCGCTGTGAGGAGGCTGTAGTTGGGGAGGCAGCAACGGCTACCAGCAGTGAGGTGCAGCCCAGCACCTGCTACAAGTGGCGAGTAGTTCACAGTAATGGAAGGCGCATCAGAGTAAGGAAAGTTAAGAGTGAAGATCTGAAGGTAGGAAATCGCTTCTCTGTTCTTCAGGATGAATGTACTTCAGTGGCCAGTGAAGGTAAGGGTACTACTGCCCCTGCTAATGGAGGTAAGCGCATTCTTGTGGTTGGTGACTCTCAGGTAAGATACATTGACCGTGCTTTTTGTAATAGGAATAAGAAGATGAGAGATAGAGTGTGCTTCCCTGGAGCTGGTGTTGGGGACATTGTCAACAGGCTGGATAATATCATGTCAGGTAATGGGAGCAAGCCCATTATCTGTCTCAGTGCTGGTGGAAATGATATTGGGAAGGGTAGGAGAGAAGAGCTGCTAGATAAGTACAGGTCAGCTATAGATTTCATTAAGTCTAAGGGAGGGATCCCAATCATATGTAGCATCTTGCCTAGAAGGGGAGTAGGAAATGAATGGTTGTCTAGGGCAATTGGTGTAAATTGCTGGCTAGACAGATACTGCAAGGAACTTGCAATCCCATTCATTGACAACTGGAACAACTTTTATGGCAAACATGATATGTATGCAAGGGATGGGGTACATCTCTCTGGGGCTGGGGTGGTAGCACTTGCAGACTCGATTGAGAAGGCCATTGGTGAAATGCCTATGATTTTAAACTGATGGAAGATAGAGGTATGGGTGTGTGTGGGAAACAAGCAGGTTGCAACACTTGGGTTGGAAACAGTAAATGTATAAAAGGCATTCAGCATGAAGTTATAAATAAAGACAATAGATCAGGTCAGCAAACAAAGGGGGACAGCAGAGGGCAGCAAGGGACTAGCTCCCTTAAGGTTTACTATACTAATAGCAGGAGTGTAAGAAATAAGATAGATGAGCTAAGATTAATTGCAAGTGCAGGAGACATAGATATTATTGCTATAACAGAGACCTGGCTCAATCTGAAAGATAGAGAGATGCCCTCTGAATGTCACATACAAGGCTATAAATTATTCCACACTGACAGGGTCAACAGGAAAGGTGGTGGAGTAGCGATGTATGTCAGAGACAATTTAAATTGTTGTGTTAGACAAGATATTAAATTAGAAGCGTCAGCCACTGAATCTGTTTGGTTACAGCTTCTCGAGGGCCGAGAAAAACTAATTTTGGGTGTGATTTACAGGGCCCCAAATCTTGATAGGGAGTGCAGTAAACTTCTATGGGACGAAATTCGTAAGGCATCTACATACGAAAATGTTGTGCTAATGGGAGATTTCAACTATAGACAGATTGACTGGAGCAATTTGACAGGAAATTTAGAGTCAGGTGACTTTCTTGATACGATCCAGGATTGTTTTTTAAAACAGTTTGTGACAGAGCCAACTAGGGGAAATAACCTCCTTGACTTGGTTCTTGCCAGTAGGGAAACACTAATTAATAATCTTGAGGTTAATGATGAGCTTGGGGAAAGTGATCACAAATCACTCAGTTTTAATATATCATGGAATTCCCCTAATAATGGCAATCAAGTCTCCGTCCCTGACTTTCGCTTGGCTGATTTCATAGGACTGAAAAATTACTTAGGTGGGCTGAACTGGAATGACCTGACTAAGGGTCAGGTAGGTGGTGATGGTTGCCGATATGATGCTTTCCAGGGCATAGTTCTAGCTGCTCAGTCAAATTATGTTCCAAATAGGGAAATCAGATCAAACAAAAATGATCCTAAATGGATGAACAATAGATTAAAATATCTGATTGGTCAAAAGAGAGGCATATATAGGCAAATCAAAAGAGGAGAGGGGCAATTGAGAAATCGATATATTCAGTTAAAGAGAGAAATAAAAAAGGGAATTAGAAAAGCAAAAAGAGATTATGAGGTTAAAGTTGCAAGAGAATCGAAGACTAACCCAAAAGGATTCTTTCAGGTATACAGAAGTAAGATCAGGGACAAGATAGGCCCACTCAAAAGTTCCTCGGGTCAGCTCACTGACAGTGATAAGGAAATGTGTAGAATTTTTAACACATACTTCCTCTCAGTTTTTACACAGGAGGATACCAGCGATATTCCAGTAATGATAAATTATGTAGAACAGGACGATAATAAACTGTGCACTATTAGGGTCACAAGTGACATGGTCCTTAGGCAAATAGATAAATTAAAACCTAACAAATCCCCAGGCCCTGATGAACTGTATGCAAGGGTTCTAAAGGAATGTAAAGAGGAGCTTAGCACACCTTTGGCTAATCTTTTCAACATATCACTACAAACTGGCATGGTGCCAGATAAGTGGAAAATGGCAAATGTGATACCTATTTTCAAAACAGGTGACAGGTCCTTAGCTTCGAACTATAGACCAATAAGCCTAACCTCCATAGTGGGAAAATTTATGGAATCAATAATTGCCGAGGCAGTTCGTAGCCACCTTGAAAAGCATAAATTAATCAACGAATCTCAGCATGGTTTTACAAAGGGGCGTTCCTGCCTTACGAATTTATTAACTTTTTTCACTAAGGTATTTGAGGAGGTAGATCATGGTAATGAATATGATATTGTGTATATGGACTTCAGTAAGGCTTTTGACAGGGTCCCACATCAGAGACTATTGAGGAAAATTAAAGCACATGGAATAGGAGGAGAAATTTTTTCCTGGATAGAGGCATGGTTGACAAATAGGCAGCAGAGAGTTTGCATAAATGGGGAGAAATCAGAGTGGGGAAGTGTCACGAGCGGTGTTCCACAGGGGTCAGTGTTGGGCCCCCTGCTGTTCACAATCTACATAAACGACATAGATGAGGGCATAAAGAGCGACATCGGCAAGTTTGCCGATGACACCAAAATAGGCCGTCGAATTCATTCTGACGAGGACATTCGAGCACTCCAGGAAGATTTGAATAGACTGATGCAGTGGTCGGAGAAGTGGCAGATGCAGTTTAATATAGACAAATGCAAAGTTCTAAATGTTGGACAGGACAATAACCATGCCACATATAAACTAAATAATGTAGATCTTAATATTACGGATTGCGAAAAAGATTTAGGAGTTCTGGTTAGCAGTAATCTGAAACCAAGACAACAGTGCATAAGTGTTCGCAATAAAGCTAATAGAATCCTTGGCTTCATATCAAGAAGCATAAATAATAGGAGTCCTCAGGTTGTTCTTCAACTCTATACATCCTTGGTTAGGCCTCATTTAGATTATGCTGCACAGTTTTGGTCACCTTATTACAGAATGGATATAAATTCTCTGGAAAATGTACAAAGGAGGATGACAAAGTTGATCCCATGTATCAGAAACCTTCCCTATGAGGATAGACTAAGGGCCCTGAATCTGCACTCTCTAGAAAGACGTAGAATTAGGGGGGATATGATTGAGGTGTATAAATGGAAGACAGGAATAAATAAAGGGGATGTAAATAGTGTGCTGAAAATATCTAGCCTAGACAGGACTCGCAGCAATGGTTTTAAGTTGGAAAAATTCAGATTCAGGAAGGATATAGGAAAGTACTGGTTTGGTAATAGAGTTGTGGATGAGTGGAACAAACTCCCAAGTACCGTTATAGAGGCCAGAACGTTGTGTAGCTTTAAAAATAGGTTGGATAAATACATGAGTGGATGTGGGTGGGTGTGAGTTAGACCTGATAGCTTGTGCTACCAGGTCGGTTGCCGTGTTCCTCCCTTAAGTCAATGTGACCTGACCTGACTAGGTTGGGTGCATTGGCTTAAGCCGGTAGGAGACTTGGACCTGCCTCGCATGGGCCAGTAGGCCTTCTGCAGTGTTCCTTCGTTCTTATGTTCTTATGTTCTTACAATACATCATCCATGTCAGATGTTCGGGCAGTCTGTTTACGAGGACATCCATCCATGTGCATAACATCACTAGACAAATCCTCCTGGTGCATGTCTATAACCACCTCATGCACCTGTACATCCTTACTCAAAACCTTGTCACTCTCTTGGGGCACTGACTCCTCCAATAACTCACTTTGTGTCAACGAGCCATCAGTGCAAGACTCTGACCCTCCCAGAAAGTCTTGTAAAACTTCCGTGAACCAGTCTTGTGTCATCTCAGATGGTATCATGGACTCCACAGGAGGCGTAGGCAACTCCACAGACACCACTGGGAGGGTTATACGCACAGTAGACTCCATCTCCTCGCGATCTACCTCAGCGCTCCAAAGTGTAGCACACTGGACGTCGGAGGAACCATGCTCAGGCGCGAGAGGCCGCGGTGGCAGCACCTCGTGAGATGACTCCTTATTGTGTATAATCTGCCGCCGACAACACTGGGCTGCCATATGATCAAAAGCATTGCACAAATGGCACGTTCGACATTGACCAGCATAATGAACATACACCTGGGTCCGGTAACCATTTTAATAGACGTAAGACGGTATAGGCTGTTGTAGCATCATTTTAAGGGTGAAAGAGCCTTCAGGCAGCCCATCATAAGGTCTATCCCTTGACACACCCATCGTAGCAGCATAAACAGTCCCATACTTGTTAAAAACAGTCAGGAAATCATACTCCGTTGTTTTGAAGGGAATATTTCTCACCTTCACCCATATAATATATTTAGACACGTCATGAAGACACACCTCAACAGCAGAATTGACAGATATGCACCTCTCTTGAAAAGTGTCAACGATCTTGGAGTAAAAGCCGGCACTGTTAAACTTGATGAATATCCTCGATATTCCATTCAATGACACGCCGTACAGTTCTTCATTTGCTACGCCATATATGTCGCATAGAATGCTGGGTAGCAACACAGGTACCGTAGATCTTCTCAAAGTCCCACGCACAAGCTCAACACATACTGTGTTTATGCATCATCCACGTTGATCCGCCATTTTATATGCCACAGTTCACTACCCGCCACCAGGTGTCAACAGGGGCAGTCGCAGAGTGCGTCCTTTCAGCCCGCAGGTTGAGAGACGAATGAAATGGCTTCATAAAGCCATACATAGAGTGAAACCTTACCTCAATAAAAGTTTGTTCTACTACGTGTGATGTTTCTTCCGTAGTCTCAGCTGTACGACATTTCGCTCGTACATTCTCTGTTCTTGTTCTGACGTCTGTGAACTTCTAATGTTTATATATTTCATGTTCTACCACCAGTGTTATTCCCCTGTCGTTTTTATCAAG